>NW_010300343.1:0-14681 GCF_000700745.2 Antrostomus carolinensis | reverse complement strand
TGCTGATTTCCAACAACAGGCAGCAAGAGCAGGCGCGTCCCCTCACCAGGGAAAGCTGTGCCGTTCTCAGGGGTTTGCACAAGGCTTCACAGGAAGCCAAAGCTGATGGGTGCAGGATGCCAGTGGAGGTGGATCCTCCAACACCTCATGGTGTTGCAGTGAGTCACAAGTGTAGGCACCACGGGCACCAAAGCCTGTGACAATATAACAGCACCATCCAAATGTACCTGTGCAATCTGAAAGTACAATCTCAGGCACAATCTAAAAGTAGCTCCAGGCATTGAGGGAAAATCAAATGTTATGTCCCATAGCGTATGATCGACTAAAAAAATGGCAGTGGTTTTACAAGTAGCAGCTTCTAGGGTTTGACTGCCTCCTGGTATATACATTTTTAGGGTTTATTTTCCTTTATTTTAGCATAAAGCTCAGAAACTTATGCTGATAAAAGCTAAAACATTGATTAATCGTGTGAGTCTCCAGGCTGTTAAAAATATCAGCTGGCATGAAGTTTGCAATAAACCACTGGAGCTCACAGTGTCTGATACTGACAGTTGAACAACTCCCGTTTGCTAAGGTCAAAACTATAAAAAAGAGCTCTGAGTGCATTTTTAACATTAAAAAAAGTCTGAATGTAGAATAACAGAATCGGTGCTTATTATGTTTCTCTTATTTCTCAATCAAATTTGCTCAATATGCAACTTAAAGATCTGGGTTTCCTTTGGCTGTAAGCTGCCAATCGCCATCCCCTCGTGCAACCCTGACCTTTAGAAAATCGCTGCAATGAGCGGTTTTTGCCTGCCCGGAGTTGTGTTCCATGCCTGCAAAAGATGCAGATTTTGCTTCATTTTTTTTGCGCATGTCTCTTGTTTCTGGTGTCTGTGCTGTTAGCTCAATGGCCTCTGTACTGGGGAAGGGTTTGGGCCATCTTCATATATGGTTTTGGCTAGACTGGTTCTGCAAAGCAAAAATGAGTGTCCTTACTCTGAAAACAAGCGCTCAGGTGTTGGATTTGACACAGCTCCATCGTTGCATCATACAGACATGCTTTAGAAATGCCCTTCAGCCAAGCTGTGTGAATCATCACGAGATGATGCCTTCAGGAGAGAGAAGTGCTCTTGGTGATGTCTGCTTCTGACAACTGCTTCTCCAAGGTGGACGAAGTCTGGGTGCTTTCTGAGGTATTTTTGTCTGTGCAGTTTACATAAAAAAAGCAGTTTTGCTTGTCTTTCAAAGGCTGCAGGTAGAAGCTGCTGATATGCCTTATGCAAAGGAGGATTTTTTCCCCATGAACGTGCTTATGAAAGCAAATAAACAAAGAATCCAGTATTCCTGCTCAGACTAATTCCCTTACTGTGAGCCACGCTGCCCTGACATGAGAAGGGGGACCATGGTGAGGTGAACCCCCTTGTGCCCGTAGGACCTACACCACTGTCCCTACAAAGGACCCAAGGAAGAAGGTGCCAGAGACTCTTGCCCACCCCAGGCCATCCCTGTGTGGAGGGGACATCCTTCCCACACGCCCGCAGGCTGAAGGAGGCTGTCTGGCCCTGCCACCAACCCACCATGCAGACTGCACATCTTGGTCTTTCCCATTTACGTGGGGATTAGTCACGTCGGGGCTTGGATGTTGTAACTTTGATGGCGTAATCCTGCCATGTCTTTGGTAACTCGGCGTCTTCCTGGACAAGGCAGGAAAGTGTTTAATGTCTGATGTGAAAAGCAGAAACATCTATAAAAGTGAGTATTAAAGTCCTTCAGGATGGATTAATGTGTCATGAAGAAGCAAGAATAGAAGTGATGCAGAGGTGATTTTCTTTTTTGATCTGTCATTGGAGACCACTTTCAACTGTGAATTTCTTGATAAATATGTAATATTATGCAATTCCATTTTGTCACAAAATCTTCAGGGATACACTGTCCTAATACAGAAAAAACTCCCACATTTCTAAAAGACAGTTAAACCAGTCCTGGTCTTGTTCAGTGTACTTATTTTAATCTTTTCAGGCTTCTATAATCTCTTTGCATTAGTTGAGATGCTGCAGAGACCCTGGGTTTGCTTTGGCTGGTGATCCAGCAGAGCTGGGATGTCATATTGGCAGCGACCCACTGAAGTCCCAAGGGATGAGCTGCTGGAGGGAGCCCACAGGGACTGTGGCCCTTGCCATTTGTGACAAACGTCACATGAAATGAGCTGCCAGCACTGGGGATGTCCCAACCTCCCACCGTAGTCATCTTATACGAAAAGCAAGTAAGTGGTGAGGAGCAGGTATCTGGCTGTAAGCAGATTGTGAGGGTTCACGCAGACCTGTGGCTCAGACCCGTCCCCATCAATCAAGGTGTAATTCTTGTCCTGAGATGGCATGGTTTGGCCTCTTGATTCAATCACTGAAATCACAGCTGAGCCAAAACATCACCTTTTTCATGCTGCACAGGCTACCAAAAATACAGCGCGCTTACCTGGTTTGTTTTATTTGCACCACATCCTGCTCTCAGGAAGTTTCTGTTAAAGCACATCAAACACGGTTTCGCAGGGATTTCCCTTCAGCGTTCACAGCATCCTTCATTTCTCATCATCTGCAGTCCCCTCCTGCTATTGCACTGTGGAGGGAAAGTGTTTTACCTAAATATTTGTGAAGCTCCCTGTACTATGACAAACCCTCTTGAGCTTTGACAGAGGCTGGACTGCAAGCTGAGGGGAGGGTAACACCTGAGGGGCAAAGGTCTGTGAGCACTGAGCCAGCCTGGGGACTGCTGAAGGTGCTGCTGGGCAGAGGGGGAGGAGAGTGAGAGTCCTGCCAGGCTGAGAGATGCTTTTGAACGCTGTGGTTTCATCTGATATGATTTCATAAAGCTAACATTTAAGGGTCAGATGATGCGATATGCTGCCTTCAGACGTTGCATACACAAGCCTAGCCCACTGTTGAGACAAAAGTGGCTTTAAGCCCTGTCTATCCATCTATCTGATCCATCTGTTTGCCTTTCGCCAGCTGGCATGAAAGGTTCTTTTATCTAAAACTATTTCCAGCTATTTCTCCTTTCAGAAACTCTGAAGTGTTTACATGACTTGAAAAAGCTATTTCCAGCATTTTGGGCTGGGGAACATTCTGGCTTCAGATTTTACGACAGGTAGTTGAGCACATTCCTTTGCTTTGGAAGGGCTATTACAGCAGGTCATCCTTCATAGGAAGGATATGTTTGCTGCTTAAAATACTCATCATTTTCTCATGTTATATTCAGTACCTCTTAGGATTTACAGGTTGGCAGCATATTACTTACGGCAAGCCAAGCCCAAAGCACAAGCAGGGAAGGTTCATGTGCTCAACAGGTCTCGGACCAGAGTGAGGAAAGGTGCTGGAAAGTGAGCAGTGTCTCAGTGCAGCTGTGGGCGAGTTGCTCTGCTGGAAGCAGCCACATCTTGCTGGGGTGTTGGATTTGCAGATGCTCCATTTGAAACTGCACCGAGGCCTCCAGGTGCGATGCCTAGAGCTGCTGCTGGGCTTAGTAACGCCCAGGGAATGGGATGAAGCTCCTGGTGTGGGAGAGAGGATCCTTATGCTGATCTTGTGTGCCTGCCACTAGGACACTGGTTGTTTTTAATCCAGAGCAGTTATTTTGAAAAGATTTTCTTTTTCCTTTTCAGCCCAGACTTACCAAAGAACATCGCAGCTCTGCAAAAAAGAAGGAAAGGGGTCAGCAATGATGATGGCTACATTTCTTTGTGCTAGCTTAAAAAGAAAAATCTCAGGGCTTTTTTGTTTGTTTGTTTTTCCTTCTTTTTTAAGCTGTAGCAATTTGTGGCCAAATCACAGGCTCTCGAGGGAGCATTCTGGCTAAGAAAAATGATTTCAGAATTTGGCCTAACATAACTTTAAGATAAAAGCTTTTATGTAATCACTAATTCACAGTAACAGTTACTTTGGCTTCTCTCATTATCATTCTTAAGTTATTTTTTTCATGCTGGGAGCTGGATTTTCCTGGCACTGCATCTGTTTTCAGCAATGTATACACCACAACTGCTGACAACTAGGAGTTGGATCCCATGTTCCTCGACCCTGGCTGTAGCTTGTTTTTTCTGGCACCACTTTAAAGTCTCCCATCTGCACTTGTCTCCTGATGACCAGCGGCGGTCCTTCAGCTGTGTGAGAAATGTTTGATGTTATCCTGTTGTTCTCGCACTCCCCCGGACCCATTTCTCGGGCCGGGCTGTGAGCGTGGTCCTGTGCCAGCTGTACGGCCCTCGCCTGTTCCTAGATAGAGCCTTATCGAGGCCGGCTGTGGCAGCACTCCTGGCCCCGTCCAGCCCTCCCCTGTGGTTACTGGAAGGCCCGTTAGCTTTGTGCATTTTAATGTGGCAGAAATGGCGCTCCACTGCTTCCCTGGTTTTTCAGTCCTCTTTGCTTTTCCATAAGATACTCCCCTCTCCCCCTGACCTCTGTTCCAGCTAGGATCTGTAGCAGATCACCTCTACACCCTGCAGCTGCTGAGATGGAGGGAGACCTCTCTACCTGCCTCTCATCTCCACTGACTGGGCTCTTTTTTTCCAAGCCTGGTTCTGGGACATGCGTTATCTCCAAGGTCACCCCATGTCCCCCTTACTCACGAGATGCTGCTGTTCCTCTTAGCAGTATTTTGAATGAGTACAGCTGTTTTATGCTCAGATTCTTCCTGACTCAGCTTACCAAGAGTATGACTTTTCAAGGGTTGTGTACTGTTTAATAACAAGCAGGTGTCCTTGCTCACTGGGGAGGCTGGATATTTCTCTGAGCTTACTCTATAGTTTAATGCGTGCAGGGTGTACTTGACAGATTAACAGTATGTTCATTCCTCCCCCACTGCCTGTCTGGGTTTGTTTATTTTTGTTATTCCTGTTATATTCAGTTCCATTTGTTATTTTTGGTTTTGTTTTCCAGGCCTCTTTCCTTTCCTTACTTTTGCTTAGCTTAAAGGAATCCTTTTTTGAGATCTTCTTGGTATTCAGGGGGAAAACTACTATTACTGTTGAGTGTTTCGTGCCTCACTAGACAGGGCATGCAGGAGCTTGTGTGTGCATGTTCCTGCCCTGTCCTCATTCAGGTGTCAACTTACTTTCATCTTCCTACAACTCCCAGCATGTGTCAAAGCTTTACCTGGCACTCAGGGTTTCCATCCCCTCTGCACCACAGCTGACATGATGTAGCAGTCTCCGGCCATCCCACTTTCTACTGTCATCTACCAGCCACTTCCAGGAAAGCAGCGTTACCCCAGGCTGGGAAACCGGCAGTGGCACTGGTGGTTGGACACATGCTCCTCCCTCAGTCAGGAGAGCAGGAGTGTCCCAGCCTGGCTACATTTTGCGGAAAGTGATTTTTCTGCTGTTTTCCTGCCTGCCAGTGCCCCGCTGGTTTCCATGGTATTCATGGTTGTGTAGGGGTGGCGATTTCAGCATCCTGGCAGCCTTACAGGCCCTGTACAATTTCAAACAGATATATATTTTTCTTATTTTTCCTTCATCCCACAGAGCTGCTGTGTGCTTTTAAGCAGTTAATCTATTCCATTCTTTGCTTATCTCACCAGCACAGTGTAAGGCTGTGCCCGTTCTTGCTGGCAAGTTGCTTTGAGATCCTCTGATGAAAGATTTGCCGTAAAGGCAAAAAATTATCGTAGCCGTGCAATCGCTCTGATTTCCAGGGGATGGTACAGAGCATCCTACTGAAACAATAACAGAAAGTCCCAACGACAACAAGCTGATTCTTGGAGCTGAATTTAAATGGGATGGCATCCCCATTCACTTCCATTCTATCATGTAAGGGCTCCTTCTGTATTTTCAGCAACCTTCTAAGAGCTGCCATGCCCTGGCAGGAGGTCGGTGGCCACTTCAGCAGTGTTGGTGGATGTGTGCTCCCCCAGCTGCACATCTGTGATGGCAGTGAAGAAAAACATCAGAAAAATCTTCCTTGTTACAGACAAGGCCTAATTCCTGTCGGTCTTCTGGTTTGTTTTGTTTAAAAAACAAAAACAAAACAAACCAGGGCTTTGCTCTAAGCAACAGTTGGAGTGAGCAAAACACACATCTGGTCTCAGCTTCACGCAGGCTTTCATAATAGTCTCTAGCCATAATAGTCTCATTTTCTGGAAGCGAGTCATTGCTGCTCTTTGGGTTGAATGAACTCTGATCAGGCTTGGACCTCTATGTGTCAGGGTGAAAAAATACCTTGCGTCTGAGCTGCGGGGCACCAGAGGAGTTGAAGAGAGGGGATGCCATGTTTGGATAGGCACAGAGTGGCCCCTGTTTCATTTAATTTGGGAAGGATGATTAAATGGTGACCTTCTCAGCTAAAGATGGCAGGTCTGTGATCTGTGGCTTCAGCTGTTTTGCGCTGTTTCATCTGAGGGTAGGATACATTTGGCAACGCAGGCTAATACCAGATTGAAGGCCCTCATTGTTGAGATGGGTTTAATGGCCTTGAGTTGAAGGAAGGTGCTCTCTGGTTGCTGAAGGGAAAGGGGCTGCGAACTGCAACACGTATTAACTATTTGTATCTGTAGAAACCACAGGAGGAGATAATACAGTAGTAACAGCTGCCCCTGGAATTATTTGTGCACATGTTTGGCTCCAAAGCTTTCTGCCCAGCTGGCTGGAGGTCACTGCAAGCGCTGATAAGTATTTGCCAAACGCCAAGAAGAAGACAGGACAAGGTCAGAATCTCTTCTGCTAGCAAGGCAGAGCGTGTTTAGCAAACACCGCTATCTCCCAAATTGGGGTGAGAGATTTCATCAACAAAACACGCAGGGGAGGTCTGAATGCTAGCGGAGGGCAGGAGAAATCTGCTTTACAGCTTTTGGCTAAGCTGAATGAAACATGGGACTTGCCGCTTCCTTCTGAGCAGAGGATTATCTGCTGGCCTGTCCCAGGGACTCACTACTCCAGGCAGGCGTGGAGAAACTTGTGAGCCTTTTCCAGTTGCACATGAGTGCAGCGGTGTCAGTGCAGCCGGCTGCAGGAGCCTTCTGTCCCTCACAAAATGTCACTGCCACCCCCCTGTCCCATCACTGTGCATCTGTTTGGGCTGGACCAAAGGAGCAGGGCAGCTGTGGGATGGAGAGAAGAGACGTGCAGCTCTGGCTCTGCAACAGTTACAGGTGCCTGCTCTTGATTATCCAAATTTGGGGATATTTGAAGTGGGCTTCATGATTGGCAGCCCTTTGGTCAGGTCTGCCCCTGTCTCATTTGTGAGTCAAAGTTTTTTAGACCTGTGCAATTTCAAATGACAGAAGATAGCGTGGGGTGAAGGGAGTGACTGTGCCCTCAACGCTGGCTGCGTGCCCAAGCAACCCCGGACCGGTGGCAGTGGCTGGAGTTGGTGGTCTGGCCTGTATCACTCCAACAAGGCGATTCCTGGTGGTAGTTTCTGGGAAGCAGTTAGTTGGGTTTATTTTTCCAAATCGATCTGTGAGAGGCAAGCAGGCTGTACAGAGATACTGACTCATTTCTGGGTCTGAAGGAACATTCTTCACAGATAAAAATAAGTTTCAAAATCGTCAGGCAACAGATGTCATGTTACAGGCAGAAGCACAGGGATAGAAATCTCCTGTTTGGTGTAGTAAAAGGTAATAATTTTACTTTTATCTTTCTCCAGGTGATGTTCCTGGAGCTGGCCACATGCAGAAGAGGAATGCTGAGCAGGCATGTCCAGAGCAGCACCTTCCCCTGTGTCTTGGGTTTTAGCTGGGACAGAGCTAGGTTTCTTTTTAGAAGTGCTAGCCAAGTGCTATCCAGGTGAAACCACCACACCCTGAAAGGCATGGCTCTGCAAGGTCAGCCCTCCGCCGTCATGTTTGCGGTGACAGGAGGCCCCAAGTGAAAAAATACTGCTGTCCTAGCTTTGTTTCCACTACTTTTTGCCTTTGCACGAGAAGACAAAACAGCTCTGCTGTGGTGTTCATATTTGATGTATCCTTTCTCACTGCAAAAGAGAACTGTTGTAAGAAGCCTGAGCAAAAGCTGTTCCCTCAGCACTGCTGCTGACTCCTTGAAAAGGAAATAGGGAGAGACCAAGGAGCCAGGTAACAGCAGAGGCCAAAGACTAAAGTGCAGCTGCTGAAAGACACGGAGAGAAGGGGACGTATGTCCTGTTACACCAAATGACTGCCCAAAACAGCGGTCTCAGAGGAGAACCACAGCTGCAAAGGAACTGCCAAAGAAAGGATGAAAAAAGGAAAGGGATAAATGAAACTCTGACTGTGCCACCATCCAGGCTCGACAGGCAGCAAGAAATATGTCGGAGCCATTCAAGGGGTATGATGCGTCCTCTGGGCAGTGGAGTAACACCGAGGCTTCGCACCTCCAACGCCTGGTATCACCCAGGGGCAAATGGTGCCACCACTGCCACCACTCAGCATGGAGAGTGGCTACAGACACGGCTAGTTTGTCATTAAAATATGTCATTTAAAATAACAAGTAACAACTGCATTTTGTAGGCACTTCTCTCCTTTAGATGAACATCTGGCACTTGTCAAGCTGGCATGGAGTTCAAGGACAGCCAGCAATGAGCATGCACACAGGCTGCTTCCTCTAGACATCTGCCATGGCAAATTCAGTGCAGGTCCACCAAGGCTTTATCAGAAGGTTTCGTTTTGTTCTCAAAGGGCATTTTTATTAGCTTTCTAGTAGAAGCATTGTGCTGATTAGAGAAATATTTTTAGGTCTAATTGTCTGCAAGAAATCAAAGAACAAAAAGGAAAAGGTAGCTTTTGAAAACCAACCTGGCTTGCACTGCCAAATAGCTCCTGTAGTGAGTGATTAAAAAAACCCCCAAACAACAACAGCAAAAAAAACCCCACCCCAAAAGCGGAAGGAAAAAGGAAGGTAACAGTAGGAGGAGAACGTGTTGGAGATGCTGTGAGTTCTGTTCCCAGCTGCCTGTCGTGAGTGTGAGAAGGCTCAGGTAGCTCTCAGGAATGAAACCCTGCAGGTCTGTAGCGATGACATACCCTTCTGCTAGGGACCAGAAGATGATTCCAACACAACTCATTACATCTCTATTTCTGACTAAGTCCATTGTTGAATTTAATGAATAAGTGATGTTTTGAACTGATAAACACCCTACAGCAAATATCCCATTTTATGTTGTGATGAAGAAGACAAAAGATTCAGGCAAGCTGTAAAAGGCCTTTAACGTATTATTTCTGGCTTAATTCAAAGTGGGAGGCACTTCTCAGAGCTAGCTTGAAAGTTTCTCTCACCTCCACCCCCAAAATGGAGATAAAGTTTCCACAGACTAAGCAGCGTTATCTCTAAAACAAGACAGCTACTGCTTGGTAGTTCGTTATCACAGGGAAATTATCATGTATTATGAAACGTAATAATGTCTATTAACTATTTCACTGCTAATCCTTTTAGATACAAAATATTCCCTTTGTTTATCCCGTAATGTGCACCTTCCTCTTCCTTCTCCTTGAATGCCCAAGGCTTACCTGTCCCACACCCACCTCCTTTCTTTTCCAGGCTTGACCCTCACATCTTTGGTCATGCAGTTACAGGCTCCCCATAGGAAACCAGTTGCTATACCAAAACCAGGGAATGCGAGACCAGCAATAAAAGTTGTTTAATAACAAGATAAATATTTCCAGGGACTGACACAAAAGTAGTACAATTAATTTGTGCATTAAATTAATTAAAATTCTCCCATCAAAAGTTAAACAAAGCTGCCACAAAGTTTATCTTTTGATATAGGATGATGATGTCAAAGACTGTAGTGACTTCGTTGCAGAGTATGGTTCATCTTGCAGTACGTCACACAGCAACATGGTAGATTTAGAAAACTCCAGGTTTGAAAACGCTTCCTAGTTCATACTTTGAAAGGAATGTTTATTTCTTTTCAAAGGCTCGAAAGTTGTTGCTCTTTTCTGTGCTTCAGAGACAAAGAAAAATGAAGTCATAACAGCCTTCAGATGGACTTTTATGAGTCTAAAGGCCAAAAGGAATGTCTGGCACAGATTATTTAACTGGACTAAAGGGGAAACTGATTCCCTCTGAGGCAGGCATTTCGATTTACCGTTTCCTTTAGGCTGCTGGTAGAACTGTGAGTGTGAGATCTTGCTCTGGTATGTGATGCCACACATTTGCCAGTCTCGCATCTTGGCAGGGCAGACCGATCATCGTGGATAGTGCTTTTCCTGCCTGTCAGAAAGAACAGAAAGGAACTGACTTTCCCCCACAAAAGACTTTTCCAGGGCTTCAGTCACAGCTTGCTGTCTCCCTGTTCTTCTTTTCTGGAATCTTTTCCCAAGATGAAGCTGAGCCCTGGGAAAGGAGCAGAAACTGCCAATAATTCAGACAAGGTAGAAGTGATGCTGGTAGAGTTGCAGGAGAGAGTAGTGTTGCAGGAGAGCTCTGAAGGGCAGGGTGCCTTTCCCTGTTCCCAAGGAAAGGTGTCCATGCTGAAGAAAGGTACTTCTGGATCCAGGTTGCTTATAAAGTCCCTGGAGGTTTCATAATTTTTCTTTCTGCATATCATGTGCCTGCTTCCCCTTAACTATGGTCATCCCACAGCCACTCTCACTATCGTGACCTCTAACTCCAAGGGAACTCACGGGGGTGTGTTAATGACTTTGTGCAACACCCTGAATTTGACACTGATGGGAAAATCTATGTAAAATAAGTAACTGAATACTTCCGAGGGCAGTGACGTCTGCATGTGATTACCTGTTTGGCTGCATTGGCTGAAGCCTTAGCTGCTAACTCAGCAGACTCAAGTAGACAGTATTTTCTTTTCAGTTCATTCTGGCTGCAATTCATAATGTTAATAATAATCTAGAGAGCTATATAAGGCTTAGATCCTAGCTATCAGAAACCACCTCTCTTTCCACGTACTGTTACAGGAGGCAAGATTGGGGAGAGGACCTTGCTGACAGGCATTTGTACTGGAGACCCGTACCAAAGTCATTATTTATTAAGCTATTATTAGGATCCAGAATGGAGGTGCTTATTTGTAGGAAAGTCTGTGAACATCCTCATTGCTGTTTTAACATATGTTTGTGCATCAGAGTCAATGCTACAGGGATGCTTTGTTTTTAAATTAGGAACAAAATATCCCCTAAAAGCAAAATATTGGGCCATGCTGTTGTCCTCTTGCCCCAACACTTACGACAGCACTGAGAGAATACTCTGGCCAAGCTGATGGGCAGCCAAATATAAACTATGGCTTGTTTTAAACTGATCTGTTGACTTCATGAAAGGCCCTGTCAAAAAGAACAGTCCCCCGAGTCCTAACAATGATAACAGTTACGTTGCGTCAGTGCTGAAAAACTCTTGGATAACAGTGATCCTATCCTGAGCAATCTTTCTAAAGTGCTTGAAAACTGCACTTTCTAAAAAGAAACAGGGCTCAAGCTATTGTTTGGTAGTTAATTTTGGTTTTCTTCATGGTTTGTTCATTTTATTTTCCACTGATTTTTCATGCTTCCAAGAGAGTATTCCATAGTTTTCCATATTCCAGATAATTAAAAATAAATGCCCGTGTTGTTTAAAGGAGATGCTGCTAAGAAGAACAGGTTTAATTTCACTTATGTACAGCGTCGAATTTGTGAGTGCTATCAACGTGTTTGTGTTTGCATCAGTATGGCTGACAGCGGGAAACACCTGAGCTGCGTATCAGCCTTACTTCTCATCTCCGTGCCTGAGTTTAAGCATAGGGGCAGCCCCAGTGTCTGTGTTGTTCAAGGCTCCCTTGCCCACAGGAAAGACACATGTGCCCGGCCATGGACTTGGTGCACATCAGACTGACATCTCAGGGACCTTGCAACCACCATACCCCAGCTCCTCTGCCACCGTCTTCCCTGCCCCCTGCCCTGTGACTGCCCTCCTGGCACAGCCTTGCCCCTGCCTGGCCGCGAGAACGGTAAACACAGTTGCAAAAGAGCATCTACTTCGTTAAGGTCTTTTCTTCTCATTCTAGTTTTTAACAGTCTTGTCTCCATTAAGTTCAATATTGTTGTTTCATTGGGGGAAGCTCTTCAGTGCTTCAGTCAGAATATTTTCTTTTAAATCTTGGAAAGTTCCACAGGTTTTCTCTTGTTTCCCCCCTACCCTTACCCAAACCCGCATCACAGATTTACTGTGCTGCAGCCCTGCAAGTTTTCATTATCCTGGGTATTTTTCTGAGATTCTTCCTTGATATTGCTGAATATCAGGCTAGCAAAATTCTAGCTTACAGATAAAACAATATCACAGAATTATAAATATGTTCTTGTCCAAGCACATAACAATGAGTGAGTCCGAGTGTGACAGTTGAGATCTCTGGTTTCCTCCCACCACCGTGGGAAAAGGAAGCTGCTTCTGTGCTTAGACAGCAGCGATTACTTCCTACATCTGTGTGGTGAAGTGGGGGTCAGCCCCTCCTGGCCCCGCCAGCTCCAGAGGAAGAGGAGTGCAGTGGCTCCAGCTCTGCAGCCTGTCGTCGGTGCACGGCAAGGGCCCTTCGCAGCCACACCAGGACAGGAGGGACCAGGCCATGAGGAGCAGGTCTTTTTTTGCAAAAATCAAAATAGGGGAGGGAAGGAGAAAAAAGTCGTGCAAACTGCTGGGATTGCAAATCTGGGAGATTAGTCCAAGGACCTGATAGAAGCTCAGGAGAAGCAGATCCACAGCCCCATGGCCTTCACAGGGGCGTTTTTCTTGATCAGGGTCTGGGGTTTTGTGAAACTGAGAGGAAATAATTGTATTAAAAATGGCATGTCTCGTTCCTTCTTTCTAGGAAAACACAGAACAAAAATCCAGTCCATTTTGTGGAGAGAGGAAAAAAAATAAAAGTAAGTATTTTAAGGCAGAATATCTGTTTTGTAGAATTTATTGTGGAGAAGAAGTCACAGTATTAATTAATGAGCCCAAACTAGAGCCATTAAAACAAGTGAGACTTCTGTCATTTACTTCAGGCTGAGCAGGTTTTGGTACACGTCAGAAACAATTACAGTAATTTTCTTTTACTATCTAAACAGTGAAAGTGCTCTGCAACCCACACAGTGAGGTTCTTGTTTTCTGTGAACAGAGCAGACCTCGCTTCTTTTATTGGTAAGTACAGTTGGGTAGAAGGTATGTTGCATAGTTCTACGTCTTTGCTGAACCAGAAAAGAACACTGGATTTTGAGCCCACAAAAAATACTCGGTGTTGGGTTTGGGTTTTTTTTCACCTCTCTTGGAGGTAAATCTATTCTGTTTGTTGTTGTGGGTTGTTTTTTTTTTGGAGGGGGGAGGGTTTTTTTTTTCTTCTAAAGGTTATTTCTTGACGGTTCGCATTCCACAAATAACAGGAAGGATACTGTGGTTAACGTGGTTGCAGTTCTGCAAAGTGGCAATACAAATTACAATCTGGGATTCTGTATTTTATTGTCTCTCACCAATATCCATGTTAGATCTGCATAGACTGGGAGTCAAGATATTGGAACAAACTTTTAAAAGATTTTTTATAATTATCAGCCATATAAACTCAGCTTGACCTTAGGAATCATAGAATTGTTTAGGTTGGAAAAGACCTTTAAGATCATTGAGTCCAACCATAAACCTAACACCACCAAATCCACCTCTAAACCATGTCCCTAAGCACCTCATCTAACCATCTTTTAAATGCCACCAGGGAAGGTGACTCCACCACTTCCCTGGGCAGCCTGTTCTACCCTTTTGGGGAAGAAATCTGAACCTCCTCCCCTGGCGCAACTTGAGGCCATTTCGTCTCGTTCTACTGAATGTCAAACTCTGTATCTGGCTGAAGCATCACAATGATAAAAATCCTACTAGAATTTATTTAATAATTCTCTTTATGACGCAGGAATCAGATTACCTCTATTTCACCTCTTACGGCTTGTGAAGAGGAATGGAGTTATGCAGAAGCCTTTTATTATCAATAAAACTGTAACTCCGATTTGTAACTACACCCTTTTATGTAGTAGCACTTAATATTCTGAGGTGTGGAATTGGATTTTTGAATTTACGTTCTTTGTACCCCATTCCTGAAACTGGTGTAGGAATTTGAGCACAGGGAAGCATTTCTGGTAATTGTCCCTTTGGAGAAGCCTGGATATGAAGGTGCCTTCTGCGTGCAGGATGTTTTTAAGAACGTTTTTCTATGCTACATCCAGTAAAACTTGCTTGAAAGAGCCTTGCTAGGCCAGAACATCAGACAGCACATTCCAGTCACATCAGCTGCTGGCCTCAATTATCTCTTTGGTCCTGTGCAATACAGCAAAGGTTAAAGCATACCAACAGCTCAGTGGGTTGGCTTTATCTCTGTTTTCAGATCACAGAATCTCTTTAAGAGGCAGATAATGGTTTTGCTTGTGAGAGTCAGGTGGCTGAAGCTGTGTGAGCTGGGTGAACTTCCCTGGGAGGCTGCAGGGCTGGTTCACTGAAGGAGAGAGGAGGAGGCAGTGCTGCCAGCGCCTGTGGTGCAGCCCAACAGGGACCCTGCCATCAGCGGCCAGAAGAGGAGGCCACGGCAGAAGCTTCGGTGTTTTTGAAAGGAAAGCCATGGACTTCAAAACTGATGCAACCTCAGGGCCTGCAGATTTTGTTGTTGTTGCTGTTTTTTGTTGTAGTTCATCGCGGTTCTGTGATCCCTGAGCTCGCGATTCCCCGCGGATGGGCTCTCAAGACGTTTTTCCCCGCAGGCTGCCAGGGGGTGGCCCCTTGGTGCCCGCGGCCTCCCCGG
>NW_010300342.1:0-27761 GCF_000700745.2 Antrostomus carolinensis | reverse complement strand
GGTGGTCGCCGGGGGGGTAGGTGGGTGGTACTTGAGGCCCAGACTCCAGCCTCTGCCTTGGAATAACGCCCCCGAAAGGGAGTAGGTCCCGTCTGTACTAATCCTCTGACAGTGGCAAAATGCCGCTCCTTGCTCGCACTGTGCTCCTTGCCCTGACGGAAGAAGGCTGTTACACCCGCCACAACCCCAAACCAGTTTAAGGAAAAAAAAATTAAAAGCCCAAAAATAGCCCGTCGAGTGAAACTTTGTAAGATCTTTTATTTTTGTGAGAAATCACAGAGACGGGGCTAATATGTACATTCCTCTTTATTTCATACAGCACAGACACATGACACGTAAAAAAAAAAATACACTCATGAAAAAAGCCTGTCGCAGTTCTGGACAGGGAACAGCTACGTCGAATTGAGTAAGGCTCCTACTGCAGAACAGGGGTCTGCTGGCGAGGCTGGATCCCAGAGCAGTCTGCTGCCAAAAACACACCCCAAAAAAACACCAAAAAACTTTGCACTCCTTTCAGAAAAACAAAGTAAAAGGCCAAGTCCCTCTCAGAAGAGGTGGAGGCAGCATTAGCTGCAAGGTTCACAGGATTCAAACCCTATTACTTTGTTTGGACAAAAGCACTGATAAGAAATGCTCTCCAGCTATTGCTGAGGGCCAGTAGTCCTGACCTCTGAAAACATCAGACTTCTCAGGGATAGCAAACCTGAGTATCAGGAAGGAGTGGAAAAAAAAAAAAAGTAGTCACACAGAAGAGAGTTAAAATTAGTCTCCCTGATCAGGCTCTGCTAGCCACAACTGGGAACGTGCAGGGGAACAAACCAGCTTCCCAACTAACAAAAGACTAACAGCCATTAAACTGACCAGAACAATATACACATTTGGAACTGATGCAGGCTTTTGTGGCAGCAGCTTCTTCCTTTTCCTGCTTAAATTCAGGATGGAAATTAAGCAGGCACCAGTTCCTCTGGCAAAGAGCCTTACACACTTTTAAAAAATTAAAATACAAAAAAGGGAGACAGGTGTATTTACAAAATCCATGGCTGGTACAGTACATCATTTTTAAGACACACTAAATGCTACAATCTTTCAGGTCCTGAGATTATTACAAAAAAACCTCAACAACTCAAAACTTGCGTTCAGGTCCAGTTTTATAAGGAGAGAGGAAAGAAATCACACATTTAAAACACAGTATCCCTTGAAGTTATTGGAACACACCTCCCTAAAAATCCCAATGAAAGTGGTGCTAACCACGCAAATGTAGCTGCATTTGGTTGTTCAGGGTGTTGTCACAAGAGGGGAGCATTTCACAGGGAAGTTTCTCAGGAGAGCTCATCAGGTAAGCACATGGCTGTTAGAATCCTCTCTCCATCACTAAGCCCTATGATCCAAAATATGCAAGTATTAAAAGGAGGAAGGTGACCTTGTACAAATTCATGCTGGACTGAGTAAAGCATCACAGGAATCATCAACTCAAAACAGGTTTGCCATCTTGTAGTAACTGCACATTCCTTTCTTTGAAGCCAAGGAATGAGAAGAATTCTAGCTGTGATTTCACATTCATTTATAACAAAACACTTGGCCAGCTGTTTGTTCTGAGCTACCCAGTGAAAGGCAGGAAAACACTTTGTCCATCTGTTTCTCAGCCTTTCACTGTATTGGGATCACAGCACATCAGGTAGAGTTAAGTTGCCTATATCCAAACTTGCTAAAATATGTGACACCAAGCAAAGGATACAGACGCCAACCCTCTGTCGAGGGGATGATCCCCACTACCATTAGCTGTGCAAGCAGGTATTTGGACACTTCTTGACAGAGCCTCTTTATCAGGCAGAACTAAAGGGATCCACACCTGTTTTTTTCCCCCTCCCAATGAAGTATTCTGAATATAGTGCTTTTGTATGATCAGAAGTTATCACCACAGACGCCCTCTTATAAGCACCTGACTTTAAGCTAGAGAATGCCAACATTGTAAGGATTACTCATGAAATGCTTCTAACCCTCAGTAAAAGAAGACAAGAGACAAAGCACATAACAAAGGTACTAGTTTAACTGCTAAAATATAACACTTTGGGGGTAAAAAGTAGTTATTTTTGTAATTTTTTTTAAACAGTAGTCCAAAAATAAAATTTATCCATCTATTTCCAGTATGATCTTGAGAACTATGCAAGAACATGGTACTAATTGCTACATGATGGAATCACCAGCAAAACACACACTACAGTTCTCACCTCTGAGCTAAATTGTTATTTGTAATTACATAAGACTAAAAGATCAATGAGAAATGCCTGGGGATCACAATTTAGCTGTTATTTAAAGATCCAGCTACTGTGTAGCCAATAACAGCCCTTGTTTAGAAGCAACTTTATTTAAGTGAGAAATTTACCGAATTCACTTCTGATACTGCAAGGAAAACCAAGGTGTCTCAGTTTCTCCCCTAATCCAATCTGTACATTAAAAAACATTGCTGTGGCTTCTTAAACCAATTTTAAGAGCTGAATATTCTAAAACACTCTCAGACTAAAGCCTGTCACAAGAAGTGATTCTAGCTTCCCCCTTGAAGCAACTTCATGACACTTGACACCAGGTGTTGCACCAGTGAAAGGGTTTCTTTCTTAAAATACAAATTTCTTTCTTCACATTAGCAAAAAGAAACTTCTGCAGTAGACATTCAAAAAATACTCAATTTTCTTTGGGTAAAACTTCAACATGTTTCAAGATGGGTAGCTGGGAGAAGGAATGCATGTAACACTGAAACACATAAATACTTATCTGCATAGTTGATATTAGTGACTACTCATCAAACTAAGGCCTTACCTGGAAAAAGCTGAGAACACAAGAAAGTTTCTTCCCCCACCCCCCACTCCTCTGGTGAAATCTGGTAAGTCTCAAAGAAGCTCTGGCTGCCTCAGCAGCTACTTGGTTTGGCCTACGATGGTGGTATTGCCTGACTGGTTTTGATTGATCCTCCCCCTTCCTTTTTCTCGTGGTACTAGACAGTAACAAACATAACTATCTGCTCATAAAATACATCTGCATACACTGCTGGGCAAAAAAAACCCAAAACAACCCACCACCAAAACCTCCTAGTATTGAGCATGATAGGAGTCAAACAAGGTACACTGTTTGCTTTGGATTACTTAACCCTAAAGAAAAAATTAATAGTTAATAGTTATTATTTAAGCAGATTATGGCAAGGGAAGAGACTGAAATGTACTTCTAGATACAAAACATGTTTGTTTGTTTTTTCCAGAGTTGCTCTGTAGAATTATAGCTGTCAAAAATGGCTACAAAATACAGACCTATATCCTTGACTACTGACAAGATTAGCAGTTTTATTTATGAGGAGTGTGCAAAAACAGCTGTAGGGAATCTTCGTACTTCCCCAGTTTTGGGGCAGTTCCAGGCCATGCTGATCTCTCAGCATAACTCATAGCAGCAGCAGGGTTTCTATGGCCCCAAAAGGCTATTACAGCAGCAAGGGATCACTGGGTCATAGAAAAAAGGATGATGAAGCCACACCAGAAGTTTCCACAAACAAAGCATTCCCCTACACAACAGTTATATTTCCAGGGGCCCAGTAAGCATACTTCTGGCTGCTTATTTTGGCAGTGATTTCTTAAGCAGTAGACAGACACAGATTTTCACAACAGCTGCACTTGTTAAAAAAGACTGCAACAGACAACCATAATCACCAGCTGAGGATTCTCTATCTCACAGATTGGCCAAGGATAAAGGGCATGTGTGCCCAAAATGAACTCAACAGCAGCAGCACAACCAGGTTAGCTGTTTACTGCCACAGGTGGATGTGGCAAACTCTACTGAATTAACTTCACTGACGGACCCAAGGCAGATTAAGAAGCACCCTCACTTACCACTCCAATTGGCTGAGCTACCAGCAATAGTCTTATTTTACTGGCGCCATCAGACTGGTAGAAGAAATCCGCCTATGGCCTACTTTACATAACAAGTTCACTCAAACATGTGAAGACAAGCTAAGAATTGAAATAGCAGTTAGGCTATTCTCTGCCACAGGAACATGTTGTATTTGCTGTCTTATTTTCTGCTCCCTAGATAGTTTCTCCACCTATGAAGGACTCTTCATTCCATTCCCGTTCTGGAAAGTAAATGCTTCCTTTTCATATTGCCACTTAAAATTAGATCTTCCTCAGGGGAATCGCATCACAGAACAGGCTAGTGATGCGTACACATTACCTTAAGTTTAGCACTTGATCAACAAGTAAATTGCTAATTTCAGGTATGCACATTTATAATAATCGTTAGTTAGATCCTCAGCACAGAATTGTTAACATCACTACATCTATTGCAGATTGCTGATTTTGTCAGAGAAAAAGGAAACAAGCACAGACACTATTATGAGGATTCACTTGCAGCTAACATCACATGAACTGTTCCTTATACTAAGAGAACAAACCATTAATGAAATGTCAATAAACTGAGAAAAAGTACAACTAGGAAAGTACTTAATGGTGAATGATTTAGGCAGCACGTGAAGCATAGCCAGGTTAAACTTCAATTAGCAGCTGCATTCTTGCAGGTTTTACCAAATTCCTTCTCACATACGATGCACAATAGTGATGACTTTGGTAAATGTAAGAATCCTTACTGGTGTCAAGCAGATATGACTAGCTGCACACAAGACTCCCTGCAATTTATTTCAACTCAAGCTTGTTGCCAGCTGCTATTTTAACCTTTTCCCCCCCCGCCTCCTTGGGGTTGTCAGCCACACGTCTTTACACAGCTACTGAATCTGAGGCAAAGTAGTCCAGTATTTAATACGGTTGCCAGACAGGGCCCATAATGTTTTACTCATGACCTAATTAAGATCCAAATCTAAAACTTTCAGAGAAAAATGCAAGAACTTTCATTCCCATTATTCACTTCCTTTCTCTCATGCACATTTACGCACACTCACACACTCTTTTATTGTACTGCCTTCTTTGCACAAACATTCACCTTTAAGTAAAGTGTTTAACAGAGCCAGCAGAATGTAGGATGAATAGGTTTCTCAGGAATATTGCTCTGTGTGTGTGTGTGTGTGTGTGTGTGTGTGTGTGTGTGTAAAAATGTGAGTGTGAGAAAACGCACAAGCACACAGAACCAATGCCATGGTACAGCAGCTATGAAGTTACACACATTACACTTTTCTTTACAAAAGGGAAAAAATAGTATAACAGCATAAAGCCATCTTGGCAAGCTTAAGATTTTCTTCCAAAATGCCTTCCAGCACTTCAGGATCTCTGAGAACAGTTTAAAGAGGGTAGGGAAATAAAATTAAAAAACAAACAAAAAAAGGCACTTAAACAAAGGACAAAGGCCTGAATCAAGTAAGTCATGGAGGGTAACAGCCATTTCACCAGAGCTAGGACCAATCAAAATCTACCAACCCTTTTTAAATTTCTATAAAATTAAAATTGCATAAAGTGTTAATTAATCAGTCATTTACCTACTGCTTTCACTTTCTGGTTCACTTTCGGGAAAAACAAAACAAAACACCCCCAAAAGCAAGTGTCCCTTTGATGATTTCCCCCCAGTTCAGCAAGAGATGAAAGTCAGATGTGGGAGGAAGCCTTCCACAGCTTGGTCTGGCTGCAGGTTTTCCCTGCAATATCATCTTCAAAAAAAATCCAAAACCAAAGCAGAAGAGGGACCACTGTGCCTTCTCTCTCTCTCTCTCAAAAAAAAAAAAGAGAAAAAACCCCTAAAAAACCCACAAAAAAACAAAGAAAAACACACTCTCAAAACCCCCATACCAACAAAACCCCACCAAAATCAAAAAACACCCAATCCAAACATGCCAACACTTCTAATCCATCTGTGGGCAAAAACTACTCAAAAGAAAACCAATCAAACTGTAAACTAGATTAAAGTTTGCTAATAAATACAGCCAAAAGTTCATTTTACGAACATAGCAGCAAATGTGATAAAGTTAGTTGGAGTCCAAGATGACTCCCAGAGGGTTAATGGTTCACACAACTGATGGCAGCTTGGGAGAGTTGCAGGATTTCTCTGTTTTCATGTCCTCAAAGGTCTTGCACCAAGTGGAGAAGGAGTGTGGAGGAAGGGTCAGGTGATGGGACTACAGGAAGGAAACAGGCTCTTGGCACCTGTCCCACCCCCAAATATGTGTACTAGACAACTTTGATGGGATTCAAACAAGAAGCAGAACCCAGGTAATTAAAAGTTACTTCTGATTAGCAGAAAACAGATGTGAAACCCACAGCATCCACACACTTGTGACTTAGTTGGTCAGTATTAGTCATGTATGTCAAATCAACAGAGAAGGCTGGACAAAGTGATTTAGGCCATTTGCATCTTGGAGTGGGAGAACACTGCAGTTACAATCCAAGGTATTGGGAAACTTTGCAGCCTGTTTTTCATCTAGCCTGCCTTCTTTGCAAGTGTCTTGAAAGGATTTAAAATAGCTACCACAACTTTTGAGACTTTGGATCATGTAGCAGAAAATATTACCCAGATGGGCTTAACATCTAAAACCTGTGTTTGAAATTATTGCTTGCATTTGTTTGGGGCATTCAGTGAGCTTGACATGTTAGCTCATACACAGTCCCCAAACCAAGTTCAGCCCTGCTGCCCAGAAGTGACAGCTCTACTTGGCTTTCTTATTGCTTGTGAATACTGAAGGTTATTTAGTATGTACAACTACAGTTTATTTATTAACAAAGGCCCTTAAAAAGCAGTAAAAACTTGGGGGAAAACATGTCTAGAAAAGCTGCTGTGCAGAAAATAGTAAAACATTAACCTAATTTTGCATTTGGACATTGCAGAAATCTTTCACTTCCCCATCCTGTTTATGCTACCTGTATAGGTGTCTGGGAGCCACCCTATTATTTCTTTTCATTCAGCCTTGCTAGGTTTAACTAGGGAGAATAGGGAACAGGGAATGCAGACCCTTTCATCGTTATGTTGCTGATTCCAAGGCAGCTCAGGAGTGTAATGATGGAAAACAGTTACCCTCCAGGGTGCTGTTTGAACTGGCTTCACAAACAACGCATGGTCATCTTTATTCTCATCATCCCACTACCTATTTCCACAATAGGTGTTAGTTTACTTGTTTTCCAAGACTGAGAAGCTCAACAGGCTACACAGACAGGACTATTCCCACCCTTCTTAAGATTTAGAGAGGATACTCCCCAACTGAAGATGAGGCATACATCCAGGAAAAGAGGAATGTTGAAAGGAAATTTGTGCTGTAGTTATAAAGGGCTACAAGTCTCCTAAAATTTCATTAAGTATGAAGACAAAAGATGGCAATTCGTATGAGATGCCTTGATGAGGAAAACACAGAAGAGGTAGAACTCTCTTAGGACAGGGTCTTTTAAATGTATTGCTGTCTGATGGCTCACTGCTGCAACTCCCTTAGCTACACACACTGTTAAAAAGTATCAGGTTTGATACAGTTCAGAGAATCAGCATCCTGCCAGAATTGTTAGGCCTCAAAAAACAAAAGTTGTCTTCCTTCAACTCTTCCTGGAGAAAAGAGAAAAAAACAGATAAAGCTTGCATTCTAAATAGTTTATGGTATTTTGACAGAATGTGCACAGTATTAAGAATGCCAGAGTGTGCGTAGCTGTACGTTTCAACTCTAAATAACATTGATGGAGATGCAAGCTTACCTAATCAACACGCCACATACAAAACATTAGCACTAGCTAAAGAGCATTTAATTGGCAGATGCTGAGTGAAATTAACAAACTAACGCATCTTATTTTAATTCAATCTGTCTTTCACAGAAGTGTTGTGCAAAAACATTTATTGCTGAGCTCAACCCAACATTTTTATACTAAATACACAATATATATTATTTTAAATTCATGTATATATATTTATATAAAATTAAAATGAGCTCTAAATATAAAAGAAACTGTTGTCTGGTCTAAGAAAAATAAATCATGTAAAAGAAACCTGAAAGCTATAAGTTAATCTAGCAAAAAACATTGAAGATTCATCCATGGGTCAAAGTCTCTCTGGTAGGTGTAAAATAACCGGTAGTCACTGGTTCAATCTCAAATCAGACTACTGGAAAGACTAGCTACTAGGAATTTCAGCATCTCTGATCAAAGGAATGTTTCAGGCTTGAAGAAGGGCATCATAGTATTTTATTTGCTCCTTTCCCCTATGACTTATTTAAGTTTCTGCCATTCTCACCTTTGATCTGACAGCGCAAGGGATTCAACAGCAGAGTTCTGTCCTAGTGTTGAAAGTGCAACATGTGCTGGACACTTCCTCACCTTACAAGGAACCAGTCAATGTATTGCTACCCAAAAAAAACCCAAAAAAAGCCAGCTTTGCAGTCTTGTGCTACCATGCAAGGAAGAGTTCAGGTCAGGAACTCCCCAGGCCAGCAGGGGCTGGAAATGCTGAAGACAACCCATTCAGACCCCAGAAGAGAAGGCACCTCTGGTCGCTTTTGAACGACTCCTCTTTGGCTAATGCCTGAAGCAGTATTAACCTGGCTCTGGAATAGGTCACAATCAGCTTTCTTTAACTAGCAAATCAGTATAATGCACGGCTTTTGGGAGGAGTTAGATGAAAGATGAGGAAGGTCTAGAATGAGTAAAGAGCTGGTTGTTTTACAGAAGACATGAATAGAACTTTACTTAGTTTTAGTAGCAGATAAGCACAAGGTAACAGGGAAAAGTTAAACAAATGGAAGGACAGAAAAATCAGTGTGCCTTAAAAAAAAAAAAAAAGATGTGGGAAAGAGATGCTAGTCTGACCAATAAAATGTAGGTTTCCTTTTCATGTAAATGGAAAAATTTCCATCCCCTTCCTCTCTTACATAAGAATCTTTATATTTAAAAAAAAAAAATCAAACGAGGAGCAAGGGATTTCCCAGTAGTCTGTCTCTCATCTCAATGTACCAGGAGATCTATTTTTGAAGACAACTCTCTAATGAGACTGCATTTGTAGGCTCCCTAAAGCCAAACAGCCTTGTAAAGCTGGAAAAATGCTCATATCAGAAGGGTTTAATTATATTGCAAAGTATCCCAGCACCACCTCTACTCTACATAACCTTTGGTCCACAACCATATAGTACACTCAGGACCTATGCATAAACTTATACTGGGCACTTTGGCAACTAATGAAGTCTATGATTCCACCTTACACAATGGATGGAGAAACCTATTCTAGCTCTTCTTACACTTTCAACTTTTCATTGGACATCACTTAGGAAAAAAAAAAATGTTTGTGCTGCTGTGGGTTTGACCATCAATTTTTTAAAAAAGCCAATCAGAGCAGATAAAAAAGCTTGTTTTTCTAGGCAAGATCAAACTATGACCAGTCTGCATGACCAGGAGGAGGACCAGTCCTCCTTTTCCTTCTCTCTTTGATCAAGTATTGTTTTCTTTTTCTTCTTCCTCTCACCACAGTGCTTGGGATCAGAATATGTAAACATCAACAGAAACAGCAGCCCTGTGACAATAAGCACTTTCCCAACTGGGCAGATTCTGTCAGCCAACCAGAACTGCTTCAGCTCCCTTGTTTGTCCAGAAGTCACTGGTTTTTCCGCTGTAACTTAGTGTCCCCTTTACTTTGGCCTCCATCTGTATTTTAGAGACAGGAAAAGAAAGGGAAGAATAAAAGCATGAGTGAATTTTTATTTTCATAACTTACAGTAAAAGAGACAGGAATTTGGCACATTCAGCTTTAGCAACACCAAAGAGTACATTGTCTTTATAGGGTAGAAGAGTTTGCATCTCCTCTGTAGTTCATTTACTAGAAACAGCACTATCGAAACCTGAGATATTAGTCTTCATACAAAAAGAACCCATATTTCTAAAGATTAAGTTGCAGCTTGGGATACTGGAAACAAATTGAAAAAAATCAAGCCTTTTTTAGAAGTCTTTATATTGTAATAAAGTATTTTTAGTATTCAACCCATGGCACTCACTGTGACAAAAATTAAGAGTGTACCAAATATAGCCAATTGGTTTGTTTTCACAGCCCCTTACAGAAACACTACTCAGTTTTTTGGTGCTAAGGACCCCGAGAACAGCATGAAGAACCCCCACCAAGCCACCACCACCCACCCTGTAGCATTTTTTGTCTCCTGACAAAAACAAAAAAACAAAACCAAACAAAAAACCAACAAAAAACCCCAAAACCTACAGGTGGCAAAGAAAGGAGTACACTCTAAACTACACTTTCTAAAGCTTTGTGATAGTTTTTCAGCTCTAAACCTTACAAACAGGAAAAGGAGATGCTCTATTTCAAGCTCCTCTTCTCAAGCAAAATATACAGCTCTTACCAAGGATAAAATTCCCAGGGAAGGCATATCTTCCATTAGGAAACTATCACACTGTTCACACACCTATACACTTTTACAAGAAACACGAAGAAGCTTCTAGCTGGAAGGTCAGTTTCTCCTCCAAAGGAGAAATTAAAATTGAGCAGAAAAAATGATCTTAATACAGACTTTATGCAGTCTGTAAATAATTATGTTAGCATCCAGTAAGTAGTATTCCTTTTTTCCCTACTAGTTGAATTTGTACATTTAGGTTTGTAGAACTGTTACAATAAAGTATTACTAAAATTTTTGAACTTTTTTTGTTCTTGACACTAAAGACAAGTAGAAAAAAAATTTTTTTTCATGTTCCAAAAATACTGCTACAATAGAATGTGCACTGTTTGCTGCTACCAAAGCTTGTCCCCATGTTGTGTTTTCTCTCAAACAATTTCAATGCTGGTGTACATTTTATTCCAGTCTAGGGCAGAAATCTGACTTCCAAGTTAAAAATAAGTAATAAGAAAAATACGATGTCATTACCCGTGTAAGCTTGCTGCAAGTGAGCAGGCAGAGGTGAGTGAGACAGCGTTGCTGCATGCTGAGCACCTGGCTGTAAACCCTTCAGTAAGTCTGAGGAAGAAAAAAAAAAAAAGGAGAGCAACGAAGATGAAAAATAAATCTTAAGAACAGAGCCAGCCTTTGTGAAACAGGAAGTTTTAATTTTTGTAGTGTAGCTATAGTAGCATGCTAATTTGCATAAATATCTGAAGATGTATCTCAACAACAAAGAATAAATGCCTGATAGCATTCTGATGGCTGGAATAAATTAACAGAAACAGATTTATTCGGACATAGTTAAAAGTCAGAGCAAGGATGATGCCTTACTGTTGGGATGCAACTCTTCATACCATTTCTTTTGGTAGAAAGACCAAAAATTGATACAGGTTAAAAACATAAGTAATTTATTTTCAAGCAATCGGAAAAAATAAATGCCACCTTGGCTGATACTTCCTCATAAGAGCTGTTTGATATCTGAGACTGTAAGCCAGTACTGAGCCAACGATATTTTGAGGAGTCACCACATTAAGTCTCTTAGTTGTATTGTGACATTTGGGGACTCTTAAGCTATACTCCTTGCTAAAGCAAAGAGATTCAAAGTTAACCCCCAAAACCATGTTAAAAACTAAGTATATACTGTGAATGTTAACGAAGTTAAGCTTATCAAAGCTGATTCATAACATTTGCATAATTACATAAACAAAGTTTCATCAGCAAAGAAACCACATTTACTCTCCTGTAGGGATTTTCATGAACCAAATTTGAGTCTCTCGGAACTTTACTGCCTCCCTCCTTAATTTCCATTTTCAGGATGCATCTTTCGTTATAGCACAGTGTGATAAATAATTCCACTCACTCTGAGTTAGGCTGTGGTGGAAAGCCGCTGAGGTAGATCCCGAGGTGGTTGTCACTCCAGCTGTGTCCGTCCCAAAGCCAAGTAGCTCCAAGGGAAACTGGAAGGGCACAGTCACAGGAACAAGGCCACCCAGCATCCCAAAAGGAGTTAATGGTGCAGACGTCACATTCTGACTGGTTACAGACAGGGGTGATGCCATGAGAGTCAGAGGTGAGGCGTTAGCCAGTAATGATGCTCCTGCTGTTGACTGTACAAAGAAAAGGAGTACTTCAAGATTTTAAAGCTTTGAGTTGGATCCTTTAAGGAGATAACAATCGACTATTTTCTGTTAAATGTGGCCCTATTAAGAAGTGTATTAAACTATTAATAAATATCCACTTATCCACGTAGGAGGTCTTCTCACTGTTCATCTGCTAAGCAAGCACAATTATATCTCAGATTTAGACATGACAGTACGGTTCATCTCTCATGCTTTTCTCGTTAGCCTTGCAAGTAATTTCCTTTATCTCCTTTCTGACTATGCACTGGGTCTAGTCAGAATCTAATGCAACATCTTCTATTACATAGATAATGCAAAATTATCAGGTGTAGATGTGAAGTTCTTCAGAAGCACAGTACTACTCCCTCCATCTCCAAATCCTGGTCTTAACAGAATACTAAGTTTACTTCTAGAGAGGCTGCTTAGAAGCAATGATTTTTGAAAGTTAAGATTCATACATAAGAACCCCCACACTCCAAGAGAAGTCAGGTTACCAAGGTGCAGACATATGTATATATGTATAGGTGTGTATGCACATGTCAAAGCAAAAGGCAAAGGAAAATCTCACCACTCTACGTAAGTCACAATTAAGTTAACTTAGTTTTAAAATGAAAATGCAAGATTAGTCAGAACATTTTGGCTACAAGAGTTCCCAAACTGCATTAATACCTCTAACATTAGAACAGCTCATTCTTGTTTAACATTATATGCTAATGTTCAATTCTCTAATGATCTACTACAAAATAGTCAGTATAGAAAGCATTCTGAAGTGGACTCAAGCTCAGATATTTTAGGTATTTGAGCTAAACAGACTCAGACTGAACAAGACTTCAGACCTGTGCATTTGGAAAAGTAAGCCTTAACTAAAATCAAAACTTAAAACTCACTTAATGAATACATGACCCTAAAATGAAATCTCCTTGACTTCTGTAATATCAACTTATAGAAACGGCAAAGTGATAAAAAAGAAAGGGTAGTTGCTGCTTAAGAGAAAGCATGAAATTTTCAAACAATAACCCTGTAAGTGTAGACAACTACAAGATGTTACGTTTGTAGCAAGTGTTTGTATTGGTCATCTTAGGAGTAACAGCTTCTAAGACATACTCCATCCCACATGTAGAAAAAATATGGATGAAAAACTTCAACATACATGATTATTCTCTTTTGTTTTTAAAAGTACTAATTTAAAAATAAGCCTATCTACAAAAAATTATAACTATTCACTGTCTATGTAATCTTTATGGCACAATAAAATAAAAGCCATAGAGTAATATCTTGCAATTGTGGATTTTTGAAATGCTTCAAACAGAAAGAAGCTTTGTAATGTGCTCTGCCAAGACCCTGCTTACTTTCTCAAAAAGGAAGAGAGAAATTCAGTGATGGAGAGAGCTACAGAGAATGCCCTAGAAGAGTTGCAGTTCAGATGTTTCTGTTTATCTCACTTATGATAGCACTTCATAAAAGGGTTCATCCTGGTCACATTAAATCTGAGTCATTGAGATCCTTAAAAGTCTAAGCCAGACTCTGCTCAAGAGTACTAAGATAGGTAGAGCTTTTTAAGGAAATCACACACAGTAGCTGCTGAATATTAGATTACTTTGGCTTTGTGTTCTTCAGATGCAACTTAACATAGCATTCCAGAGTAAAATTTCTGTGGAGCTACAGCAGGTACAAGCTTATATTCTGGTAAATAACTGTGTCAATCAAAGGGGAAAGGAGGGAAACACTTCTTGGAAACTCTTCCTAGTTATCACATGAAATCATCTAGTCTGATCTTCAATGTAAGCAGAACAGAATATTCTAATGAGCTATGTAGGTACCATTCTCATCTTCTGACCAATTGCTAGCATCTCAGATAGGAATTAAATCCCTAAACCCTTAATGGAAAGGAGATTCACTTCCAGTCTTATGCAAAGTTTTAAGAGGGGTAACTAACTCCTAAGTACACTGTACCTAACAACTAGTCTGGAACTGATGAAGTTCAGCAGCCAGCCATTACATCTTTAAGGCTAAATAAAGCACTCTTATCACAAATCTCTTCCCCTTCAGTGTACTTGGACTGCGAGGTAATTTGATTCTAATCTTCCCTTGAATGTACTCCACTAAGTCTCAGTCTGCAGAGTAGCAACAGTCCTATTCCATGGTTTATCTTCCTTGCGCCATTCTTCTGAATGATTTCCAGATTATAAAATAATTTCTCAAGTGCCAAAAAACCCACATGTAAAATCACAATAACTTTATCGATACCATATGCTGCTCAGGACTTCCAGGTGATTTTCCCCCTTCTATATACTAACACACCTTATTTTGTTGTATTACAGTATGCACTCGTTATTTGCTTATCCACCACACCCCCTCCAGTCCTCTTCAACATACTGTCAAAATGCATTTCATTCCCCAGGTGATCATTGTTTCAAAAAAAAAAAAAAAAAATTTACTTGCCTTTAACTACACGAAGGTTTGCCAGAATTCATCTCATTATCCAACACAATGCTACTTATTTCCCTTGTCCATCATTACCTTTAAGCACTACCACACTCATTTCACATTTTCTTCTACATTACAGCAGCTGTATCCACTGGATTCTGTTGACTGCACCAGGAAAAAAACTGCAAAAAAACTCTGTTCCCAGCCCATTCACCGTAATCTTTTTTTTTGTCTCCTGCAGGCATCTTAGAGTACCCAAACGCACCATATCTGGCTCAGCTCTTCTGTAGGCCCTTACACAGAATATGGGTTGTAGTTTTTTCATTCAAAGTACATAAAATAATAAGAAGGCTGTGTCAGAGCCTGACAGACATCTCTTGTTTACTGTGACAGACTTAAGGTACAGTAGGATGAAACACTATGGCAATGTCTTGTAAAAATAATCTTCTGCCTGTTATTCAGCTGCACTAAGAAAAATTTGATAGCAAGCTAGAAGATTATAAACCGTTGCCAAAAGCTGAGTATACATCACTACAATGCAATAGGTATATGTACATTGTTCATAAAAATACACAGCTTTTCCATTCACCAAGACTCATTTAGAGCAACACTGTTTTTCTTTACTTTAGTGAAGACTTCAGGATAGAGAGAGTAATAAAGAGAGAGGAAAACCTCAAATCTCAGTAATTAAGTCATTCCCAGTAAGAACAACACACAACTTGGGAAAGCAGGTTGTATTCTGGGTAAATAATATTTTTGCGTAAGTTTTATAACAGTATTTTCAAAATGTTTGTTTTGTATGACTCATTTTATCTCCAGTGATAAGGTTCTGCCTAAGTGCTCTCAAATAATTTCTAGGATATTTATAAATTAATGAGGTGTCTCATTCAGTTTGATTAGATCATACAAAATAAAACACATTTAATCACAAATACTAAAGAAAAGCCCTTGCAAGTGTTAATTCTAAATACAAGTCTCGCATTATACTCAAACCACAAACAGCTGAACTCTGGTTTTGCAAGTTAATCATGAAACTTGGCAACAATGTACCAAGACGCCTTTTCACATGACCATCATTATTACAAATAAGTAAATATGCAAGAATACAGAAATCCAATCGTATAACACAATACCACATCCCCTGAAAATATGGCCACACAAAGCTTACCTTTTCTAGCGCACTTAGAAAACAAAAGCAAATTCTGTTCCGTAGTACAGACCAACCAACATTTTACAGTGAGGATTAGTTCCACACTGACCTTTGCATTTCACACCAGCTGGAAATGCCTATTCGCTAGTGCAAAATAGTTTTATCAGTACTAGTGTTTATGCTTAGTACACATTAAATTTATGACCCATTTTCAAATGAAGATATTGTAAGAAAGAACATTTACAAAATAAATGTGATAAATATTAATGTAAAGCTTAAATGTAAACTCTAAATGCATACCTGCACACTGGCTGCTACAACTGGAGACCCTGAGGCAGAAGACGGTCTGTGTGGAGTTGACAATTGTTTAGTAGCACCCTGTGTTCCACTTCCTGCTCCCCCAGACAGACTAGTCCTACTAGCTCCACTTGAGTTAAGGTTACTGCCTCTGCTGGCAGGTACATTCATTCCAACTCCACTCAAATTATTTTTACCAACAGTTCCAGAAGGAGAAGAGTTGGGCAATTTTGAAGAAGCCTGAGGGTTCTTTGCAGGCTGAAGGCCTGAGGTGCGAGTAGAGGGCAGCAAATTCATTGTGGGAGACTGCCTGCTGATATTTACACCACTGGTCTGTTTATGCAGGGGGTTGTTGCTGGAGTGACTACTCTGGGAAACTAGTGCACTTGAACTGGAAGAACTGGGTGTTGTTGCAGGCCTGGGGGATGAGGTGGACTTGGATGAAAATTTAGGTGATGCATTGGGCTTGGGTGTCACAGAGGGCTTAGATGCAGTGGGCTTGGGAGAGGCAGCAGGTTTGGGAGAGGCAGCCATGGAGAAGGGAGGCTTGAAACCCTGGGAAGAAACTTGTGACACCATAGCCTTGGCTAAATAGTTACTAGAGGTAGAGGTGCTGGATGTTGTCCGAGAAACTAGTGGGTGAGACACTTGAGAGCCACTTCCAGATGAGGGATTAGACAAAGGCAGGCGATATACTACAGACTTATCTTGAGCCTTGATGACTGGTGATGAGCAAGACAATTTGGGATTACTACTCAATTTCACCACTGGATTGGTCTGTGATTTACTAATAGTTGCTTGTAAAGGAGATACGTATTTCTGCTGTACAGCTGAATGCTGGTGCACCTTTGTCACTTGTGATGTTGAGGAAGAACCACTTTGAGCCTCAGAAGATGATACCAGGATATTAGCATCCTTGGTTCTTTGAGAAGAGGTGGAAATAGCTGCTTGGGTCTTAGAGGAAGAAACATGAGTTTGTGAAGAGGAGGAAGCAGCCTGGATCTGGCTTGACCTCTGTAGTCCTTGCTGAAGTAATTTGGCTGGCAAAGGCTCTAAGGAAACCTTAGGATTTTGAATTGAAGATCCAGCAATAAGGCCTGAAGAGATACCAGTGTGAACTAGGTCCTGGGGTTTCTTTGGTACGGGGCCTGTGTGACCAGCAATAAGACTTGATGAATGGGGTGTTTGAGTGGGCTCTACTTTCTTTGAAGTTGCCAGGGGCAACTTACTCATAATACTTGCTAGTTTCTCTTCCCTCAGCCCAGGGCGAGGTCTGGATGTTGGTGTCTCTATAGCAGACCCAAGAGATGATCCCTTGGCACCATTATTAATAACTGCCAGAGCATCAGAAATAGAGTCCAGTGAGGGTGGGTGGAAAGAGAGGTCTTCATCCAGTGAGTCATCCAGGCAGATCGTCTCTGGAGCTGGTGTGCAGCTAGAGCTGGCTGGGGTGCAGACAGATGTGCTGGAACTCAGTACAGTAGCACAACTTGAATTGACTGAAGACATACAAGTTTTCTGTTCTTTCTTTGGACTGGAGTCCTGAGAACGAGAAGATAAAAAAAGTCAGGTTTAATAGCCTTTCTGGAGTTTTCTTTAGTGTAATACTATTACTATGTAAATTCAGATGAACTGAAGATCTACTACTGAAATTTTCATATTAAGATACCTAGGTGTTGGGAGTTCCATGTGCTAATTCAGTATTTGTATTTAAAAACCTAGTGCTGTTGCTCCACATAACTAAAAGTGCCCCACAAAGTTAAGAATAATCAATGCTGTAAAGAACAGGGTTGCTAATCTAATCGCTAGGTAAAATTCGTACTGAACTAAGATAATGTCTAGTCACATCTAATGAGAACCTCTATCAATTTACTATGTTATAGTCCCAACCACACATTTTTCCAGTGTTGCCAAATTTAATACAAGCTGAAAAACAAACATAAAGCACACATCAACAATGCCACATTTTACTGGAACTAGAACCTCTTCCTAGTAAATTTTGAAAAAATTAATATAGCTTAAAGTTACAAAGCTATACAGAAGTCTTTTGTATTACCTTAAGTCATACATCACCAAGTCAATAAGCTCTTACCGCATTTCCTGATGGAACCCTTCTGCCAGAATTTTTCTGGATCAGAGGTAAGAAACAGGTTATATCAAACAGTCATATAAAATTCAAATATCTAAACAGACATTTACCTTCACTTTGGGTTTTGGTGCCAGAATCACCTTCTTCTTTGCCCTAAAGCAGAGGAGATACATGTGCATCAGAAGAGATAAGAAAGGCAAGTTATTTTAACTGTTGCCCTGATTATATCCCAATAAACTACAAGGATGACTACTTGGGGTCCAGCTTTAATAGTAAAATATCCCTGAAATAGAAAATGGGTTAAAGTAGGGGACAGGAGGGAGAACAAGTGCACTTTTAATCCATTTTTTGTTATGTATCTCTAAGCAAATTAGATGCATTGAATTGCTGATATAACTTGATGTATATCAGAAAAGTAGGTTTTTTACTTTTCTTATTTAAAGAAACTTCAAAATTCCAAGTAATTTCAGTCTCAACCTTAAAGAGTTTATCTGCTTAGCAGAGCTTTTTCTAAACTGAAATTACCTATAATATTTACATAATTTCACTTTATGTTGCTGTTTGTCACTGAAGAGTATACTTTGTGTTCTCATTTATATTTCACACCACATAACAGATGCATTTTCCCACAAAACCCAGTGTTTTGTTTTGTTGCTTATCAACTATGAAACAGTTGTATCTAACTTCTGTTTGTTATAAAAGCCATTTAACAAACTTGCACATTCTTTTGCAGTGTAAGTGAACACCATAGCGCTAACTGTAGTTATGTGAGCAAGGACAGCATTAAGAATTCTTAGTCATCAGCTTCAGCTTAGAATTAAATATTTCACACCTCCTTTTCTCATTTCTCTTTCTTCAAGTGGATGAATAGATTTACATCTTACAGGTCATTTACTCTACTTTCCTAAGCAACTAAGAATATGCCTTGTTAAAAAAACCAATCTTGCTGTAGGTGGACTATGACTCAGTTTTGCTATTATAGAGAAAAATATCCTATGTTAATAATAAATTTATCACAAAGGTCACAATTTGGATGTTACTCAAAGTCCTAATTGTTTATCTGATTTGAATCCTGGATGAATGAGGGCAGCTCCCAAGAGGGACATAGCGTTGTCTGAAAATCAAGAAAGTAAAATTCTGCTAAGACACACAGCTTTCTGTGGTTACTGAGATATTTATGAGAAAAAGGAAAGAGCAGGGAGTACTGCAATCTGAGTTCAATTTAACATGCTGCACAGTAAAATCTAGATAGTGTACAGTGCTTTGAAATACTTTTGGGTAAGAGATGTTAATCCAAGAATGAATATCTACTTGAGTTATCTAACCACTTAATAGCTGAGTTAAAATACAATGCCACAAGAACACTTTAGGTATATGTCTAAATTAGAGCATCAAAATAAGTTATGAACATTATAAATACTTTCAAACAAATGCCAAAGTATCTCCCTTTCCTCCCCTCTGTTCAAAAAAGGTAGCATGAAAATGGGAAAAGATGCTATGAACAACCTAAAGATACTACAAAGTTGTCAATATTATACTCACGGAGCAGAAGTGAGGTGATTGTGAACACTTCGGCTTTCTTTAAAAAGCATCCTAAAAGAGTGGCAAGAAAAGAAACATAAGGTGATTCTACAGGGATAAGCAGCATATGGCCACCAAATACTCAAGCACCCTTGAATTTTCAGAACAACACTTTGGTTACCCGTCCCCAAAGCAGCTAGTTTCTCTGCACTGCTGCCATGATGCAGTTAGAGGCAGCCATAAACAGAAGAATGCTAAAAACCCAAAAACATTTACATTCAAAACACCTCAGTAAATGGTCAAGGAGTCATCGTAATGGAGTATTATCACCTTCAGCTGGACAGAAGAAACACATTTTGAATTCCTTCTCCTCAAAGGCTAAAGAAATATTTTAAATATAAAATTAAGGATTATTGTAAATTATTATTGTAATACTACATGTTCATACACTGATCATAGGTTTGGGTTTTGAGGTTAGTCTGTTATAATTTTTTAATTTGTGTTTTGTTTTTTTTAAAGCACGGAAGGAAAAAAGTCAGAATACATTAGTAAGCTTGTTTCTAATTCTCTTCAGTATTTTGTTTATGCCACAGTGTACCATTTCTGTGACTTCAATTACACTGGATTTTCACATACATTTCCTACAGAGCCAATGAATGGCAAGAGTTGGTATGACAAATCTCAATACTTCACATGCTTTTATTTCCATGTTATCAACTCCTGAGCTGACAAGTGGGAAGTGAAAACAATTCCTGACCTGTACCTATAACTACAGCTTGCTATCCAAATGCAGCTATAAATAGACAGTGAAAACTTGTTCCCCTTCCCTGTTTCCAGGTAGGCAAACTAGAACAGACAAGATTTTCCTACACCACTGCCATCACGTGAACATTGATCACATCATAAACAGCTGTCTAAACAAGAGCTTTTCACCACTGAAAACACATCCTGTAGAATTGTTCTTAAGCTAAACTGGGATTCCTTGTCTTATCTACTTCAGTAGAATCTTTGCAAGAGATAACATCTCACTCATCAGCATACTTACTATACAAAACTAGATCTTTGAACAAAGTCAGCTGTACACCAAGAAGTGTAAAACTTCCTTTGTTCCTTTCATTACTATTTCACAAGCAGCTTATTACACCCTCATTCACTACACTGACTATTCTAGGAAATATCTCAGTACAGTTATTTTTACAGCTCGATGCAGATTTGACTAACCTACAATAAACGTATTCTTGAGCAAATTGATTAGTATTGTTGTATCATTTTGCTTTTACAGTTAGGTCAAGTCTCTTCTTCCAATCCAAACCGTTCGAAAACTTTGTCACATTTGTATTTCACAGTGATCACTATTGCTCTTATTTAATTTTTTTAATCTTTGTGTGATTGTTTCCTCAGAAGTCAGTAAGAAGCAAGTGTAAGTTTTCATCAAGAAACTGGTGTATTTCTAACTGCAGCATTATAGAACACCCTAACTGCATACAGGAAATAAAGAGCACAAACCTTTGTTTTGTGAGCTCTGGTGTTAAAATTCCAGGTTATAATTTTATAGTCCATGTCACACTGCATTATCAGACTGCTTACAACATATAGGAAAAACTGCTTTTTGTATCACTATCACTTTCTATATCACAGAAAGAACTTCCCAAGCAGTTACACCCGTGTCATACTTCCCCCTCAAATGAAGCATCATTCATTGTGTTATGATCTTTAGTAAATTCACCCTGCAGCAGATTACAAAAGCAAATAGTTCTTCAAGGAAAACAGTGGGGTTTTTTAGCTCTCAGGCTTGCAAACAAGCTAGAAAGTTAATTTCTAAAAAACTTCTGTTCTTCTAAAATATTTCAGTTCCACTGACATATTTTGAAGTTTTAACGAGTATTAATAGTACATGGTTAAGTCAAATATATGACAATAAGATTCAAGAAATAGCTAACACTAAAATGGATACATAAAGCAGGTATCTTACCTTGCCTGCATCCAGCCTTTAGGCCAAAGTGGTTTCACTTCCGTTTCCATAAAGGTTTTGAGGTAATCTTCAGCAGACTGACTTCTATTTGGCTCTAGCTCATAGCATCCCAGCTTGATCTTGACAAGATTACACAACAGAGACCTGCATAAACAAACATATTAAATATATTGAAAGAAACAATCCTTTCAAAAACTCAGCCAAAAGAAGCTGAGAAGTAGAAGCACTGACACTATACAGCTGCTGTTCACTGCCAGCTGTAGGAAGAGCTCAGTGCCAACAGCATTTTTTGGAAGTTTGTCAACACACAAGTTCGCTAGTACCACCGGTATGATCTGCCACTGTCACTTCTCCATTTCCAACACATCATATGGCTTTTTTTTTTTAATCCCTGCTATCAGTTGGTAATTGGTTTTACATTTTCTTTGTGGCTTCCTCATAGCTGAAACATCTCCTCTCACTTTGCCCACAGTGACCTCTCTCTCTCTCATTTAAGACTAAGAATGTCAGAAAGTGAAATCCATTCTACACTGAGTATTTCAACAGTAGATTTTTTTGACAGGGATGCTGTCTTTTACTATCCTTGAAAATACAGAAGTGCACACAGTTAAGTAACATTTGCCTTTCAGAGCCTCTGCCATGTAAAAACCAAGATTTACATATCTTTGCTTTAAGTATGGCTCCCTCCAGGTCAGTCCAAGCTATACTGGTTGTATATATTCCATGAAGCTTGCTTACCTGTTGTCTTAACATATTAAAAACACTCAGCATGAGAAGTCCACCATCCCTTTTTAATGATATGTATACTTATACTAAAATTAGCTCAGATCTTGCATGGGAAATCATTAATTTACAAAGATCTGTTTACTTAAAAGCCTTCCTAGATTACTTAAATAACAGTAATCTCAGTTTTCAGTAAAATCTATTCTAGGAAATAGAACAGTGAGAATTCATCATTTCAAACAAGAATCTGAGTCGCTCTTGAGAGATAACAGAATTTGTGTTCAGAGAGAAGGGGATGGGTTAAGATTCATGCATTCTGGATGCTGGCTTGCCTAAAGACTGGGAGGCTTGCCAAACCAGCACTGCCAGTTTTGGTGGTCTGCTCTATTGTGGCAGAAATCTTTACCACTCACTGAGTGACAGCGTTTTGTGACCTATTCCTAGAATGGTGGGAAGCAGCTATAACCCTGCTTACACCTCTGTTTGCCTGAAGAAGCTCAAAGTCCTAGGATCAGAAAGATTCTCGTGTATTTGGATAAAGCAGACAAACAAGCAGTGAAAAAAAGGGTTATGAAGTCAGTGAAAATTCTTGGTGGAAATGGTAATTTTGTCTCACCTCACTGTATCATCCCAGTGAAACTTCTTTCTGGGTCCTACAACTCTTTTTCCAGGTTTCTCATCATCATCTTCCTCCGATCCATTTTTTTCTCGTTCATCTTCCGCTTGCAACCTACAGTTAGAACAGTTGTTTTCTTTACAGGTATACAACACAGAAAATGTTTCCTTGAGAAAGGAGTATTGGTTTAGGTGTTAGGAGAAAAAAAAAAAAAAAAAGGATCTGTCTTCAGATTCTCATTATAACCTTCCTGTAAGGGTAAACAGTTCATCTTCCTCTCCCCACCACTTCATGGTCCTCAGAAGCAAGTGAAAAGTACACATTGTATGGATGCTATGAAGGATGCTGGCTATAAAGCTTCATGTAGTGCCTCTACTGAGAAATGGCAGGATGCATTTAATGCTTCAAGTCTAAAATTAGTGAACTATGAGGGAAACAACTACAATGAGCAAGGACAAGATATATCAAGAACCTGAACACACCACCCTCCTCCAGCATTTTGAGAATCTGCAGTATCCTTCTCACAGTTTATAATTTCTTTCTCTTAAGACCTATTTCATTCAGTTACTGGAATTTCTTTCTAGAGCCAGGTGGTAACATCACTCACACAAAGCTAAGTACTTGTACAATTCAAAACATACTGACACCTGTAAACTGCAGCTGGCTACTTTGAGCTCAGGGAATGAACAACATGGAGACAGACTTCCACCTGGGCTCTAGAAGGGGCATGCACAGACTCCAGAAATACCTACTTTGCATTCTTGGCTTGATTGCGGGCCTGACAGTCCTCTTGATACTTGCATAACTGTTCAGGCATGACGTTACTGACAGCCAGTTTCAGCTTCTGCAGTGGTTCTCTCAAGCGGTCATCCTATGAGGAGAGAAACATCAAAGCAGTCCTATTAGATTCAATATACAGAGTACTGCAGTTAATCTCACAAAAAATATTTCGTGCTCATTCCTGAGGCAATATTTACAGTACTAACTATTGGCTGCAATAGCCATTTCCTACATGGCACTTGAATTCTGTTAGGTGTGACAGCATTATAGAAATGCACATACTTGAAATTTCTCATACAACTCATGTAAATCCTGAGACTACAAGCAATGAAAGATAGTCACAAAGAAACATAATGAATATCCCAAAACATTATGGCATGATCTCATTAAATACTTTTTAATCAAAATAGAGAAGGGAAGAAAACCTGAGGGCAAAAGCAAGATGACTTGACTGTTAAGCATATCAACACTTGCAAATAAGTATCCAATTAATAGTCTCCAAAAACTCTGTGGTACAAAAACATCCTAGGTAACAAACAAAATATGTATTAGATTATTATTATACATAATTTATGTACTTCAAAAGTAACAACTATGTATTTAGAATTGTCTCCAAAATTTAAGAACTTCAAACACTAAAGTAATATACTATATACTTCCCTACATGTTTTAAATTCTCTTCCTACATCTTCTGTATTTATACTCTCAATCATAACTGCTTATTGAGAAGAACTAGAATACTATGTGCTATTATGTCTTACTGCTTAGAAATGGCATATGAATCTCTTCGCCTTTTTAGCAAGTTCTGAGATCTCTGCATTCAGGATCCTCAGATCCTCTGCAAGATTTAGCCCTGGATTTTATCTAAAGAATTGGGTCAAGATATTTCAGATCACAGATAATTTTTATTCAAAAGGAAAACATATTCTTTAAGAGAAAAGCAACTGCAAACAACTTGTAAATTACTTTTAAGACCTAGCCACAAAGGCAAATTTGCACAAATAATACATGCTGGGTCATCTATTATCTGTCTAGCCTTTCTTTTTTCTTGGCACAGAAGTGAATGCAATAGTAATTTTCTTTAGCCTGTCAACCACGATTATTGTGGCTTTCTTCGATATGTACCCAGCTTTGAAGAATAAAGCACTTCATTCCCAAATTAAGGTCTCAAATACTTAAAATATTTGTTCCTAAAGTAGTGACAATAGCAGGTACACACAAAAAGGCTTTTAAGCTGATCTATCAACAGATCTGAAATCTTTTGCTTTACTGGAAACTGCGGCTGTTGCTCTGCTCTCCTGCATTCTTGTCCTCATCACTATTACATAATTGACTCATGCTGGAGCTAATCTTCCCATCATTACCTGGACATTGAGGTGTAACTTCTTCAGACGCTTTATCAGGGTGTCCTTATTGCATGGTACAAAAGCCTCAAGGTGAGAGTACACTCCATTGCGGATGGCAGGATTTATCTCCTGTAACTGTAGCTCAATACTGACAAACAACAGTCAATCAGTGAGGCACTCCAAGATGAAGATGACAACTGAACAAAAACCTAAGGAAACTTTGTATGCATAACATATCCTAGCTATACATACTAAAAATAGCAGCTTGGGACATTTTCAGCCTTTTTTTTTTTTTTTTTTTTTACAAAAGGAGGAAGACTTAATCAACGGCAAGAAACTATTCATACACATAACTTCTCCAACAATATTGAATGGTGTCGTTCAAATTTCATTTACACCCACCATTTCACATCAATCTTGATACAATTTTGACTGCTAGAGTCTTCTAGAGATTACTTTTTGTTTCTCAGAATACAAACACAGAGCTTTCTGTATTAAATGCTTAGCTGAAGGATTATATAGTAAAAATAACTGGCATTTTCCTTCATGAAAGCTGAAGGTGTTTTGAGTTATGAAAGTGGGGGGCAGAAAGAAATAATGGCAGTTTTGTTGAATTTTACACATTCACAGGACACGGGGCACTATAAAACACTTTACACTGGATAAAGACAGACAGATAGTCATGACAGGAACTGTATTAATATATAAATCTCTTTAGCTAATAACTAGCTTAGACTGATCTACCTTCATTGACTTTTAAGGGCTTTGTTGGAACAACCTCAATAATACTTCCTCTTCTGTACTTTTCCTTTCACCCCTTTTCCAAAAAGGGAAGGTTGTACAGATAAGCACTTACTCCAGCAGAATATTATTCATGTCTTGCGTGAAAAACTTCTTCCTGCCTTCTTCATCAAACATCTTGGCGGCCTGAAAAAAAGCAGTAAAGAGTATCCAAGAGTTCATAGAGCATTTTATCCCAACCACCTTTGTATCTTTACTTTCACAGCTGTTTCACATTCCTATTTCCCAGAGAACAGCATTACTTGGAAAAAATAACCAAAACCAAACTACACTCAGTTGTTTAGAAAAGAGGTAAGGATTGTTATTATACTTAAGTAAAAACTCCTGGCTCTAGGGCAAATAATAATTTTATTTAGAATCTGCCTGGATCACTGATGTTAACACATTCATCTTTTCAATAACCATGGAGAAAGAAAATGCTAGACATGTTTTATTATCTCACCACCAGCAACATTCCACTACCAATGTTTGCTTTAAAAAGAGAAGCATTGCTTGACAAGTCAAGCAGGCAAGAGCACCAAGAAACCTCTACTCTCAAACTATAAAAGGATCCTTTTCTACCTTTGTTATGTGCCTCACCCAGTTACAACTTCCCAGCCTTCTCAGATCCATCTCAATCCTTCACTGCAACTTCTACAAAGGGATTATGTATGCTACAGGAATACCTCATCCCTCTTTTCTGGTGCTGTCCAGCATTCCCACCATCTTTAGACTATAGCTCTTTAGTATTATTGTCTGCTCTCTTCCTGAGTCTGTTTCGTGGGGAGGGGAGGGGGGGGGAAGAAAAAAAAAAGAAAAAAAAGAAAAAAAAAAAAGACAGCCTTATTCCTAAACATACTTCCTTTTATGAGAAGTGTTTACAGATCCCACAGGAATTCCCATGCAGAATCCATATATCTGTGTTCTTATCACCTTTTCACAAACAATGACAGCTTGTAGAGGAGAGCCAATTCCCTGCACCATTCTACAAAAATCAGTACGATCACCTCTCTAATGTTAATCTCTGCAGATTTTTCTAAGTCAAGAGGAAAAAATCTCCACTTTAGATGCTTATTGTCATCTTATGTTTTGGTACTGGGACCAGACAGCAAACATCTAAAGGAGCTGGAAAAGGATATGTATGCAGAAAAGTAGGGAAGTGTGGTATCATTATAGTGACTGACAAACATTAGAGGCAGCCAACATGCTACAAGACTGAATATTTACATAAATTAAAAATCTCTAAGTCTGCCTTTTAAAAAAATTTAGTGACTTGTGACAACTGAAAACTACAAATAAATGCAAGTGTTAAATTGACAAAATTCCTTTATTACTATGAAATACTTACTGTTCCTTCTCTTTGTAACTGACCCATTTAAGTTGAAAAGAAAAATATTTTCTGGAATTGTGACCTCTACACTGCACAGGAAAACAGCAGTCTGATACTCTACCAGAAACCATAAGGCAAGTCCATTGTCTGAATGCTTTACCGCTTCAGTCATGAACACTGACACCAGAGTTTAAGTTCCTGTAAGGACTGCATTCTGCTCACTACTTTCTACTGTAAATTCAGCTGCTGAGGGGACTGTACTATTTGTTTAAGAACACCGAAGCACTTGTCCTGCTAAAAAAATTAGAAAGGTTATAGATGTTTGCAAGTTATAGCATACTAAAAAGACAGGTTTGAAAGTCTTAAATCCGGTATCTTTAAGCATAATTAACACAAGGATTAATATCATCTTCTGGTTTATATAAAGTGGAAGGAAAGACATGCTTTGACATTTCAGTCCCAGGTAGACCTTAAAAGCTTATTTCAGCATTAAACTATCATACTGGACAGTGTTGCTGGCTTTTGAGGAGAGCAACAGAGATTCAAAAACTGCACTGCTATCACTGAAACTTTTTTGTTGTTGTTGTTCCACAGACAGATTATCTTGACAGTTACCTTCACAACAGGAAAACCCAAACAATTTTATTACTTTCCTGCTTGTGTACAATATTGTCTTCTGTCATGGTAGCTTAGAACTGCCCACTTAGGAAACTAGAAGACATTAATCTACAAAAGGAAGTCAGGAAGTTTTTATTGTATTTAGTGAGAAGCTTTCTAAATATATATATAT
>NW_010300341.1:27375-29688 GCF_000700745.2 Antrostomus carolinensis | reverse complement strand
GAGGCTTTGAGCAACCTGGTCTAGTGGAAACATAACAGATGCTCCATTTGACTGGTTTTAACCCAAAGGATACAGTTAGTGCCAGTTTAACATAAACACCAAAGAATAACATTTCTAAGATAGTTGAACACAATCACACTTTGATAAACACCAATGCTGATCACACACGGTCAAAACCTGAATCTGCAACAGGCTTCAAGTTGTCTGATGTTCAAAACTGTCTCATCTTTTTTCTCCCAATAGCAAGAGAAGGATCATCTCCCTCTGGGAAAAAAAAAAATGGCCTCATCAGGAAAGACTATCTACATAGTTCTTGCACAGAGACCATTGATATTTTAGTGTGTGGCTATGCCCTTGATAAAATATCTCCTTGCTAACAAAAACTCAAACAACAAGACTCTGTTTCTGGGGCTGATTCCTTCTCAGAGTAGGAGTTATGCAGCCAACACACGCAGCTATCTGGATAAATTCTGAAATCTAGCATGACATGCTTTCCCATGTAGCTCTTCATTTTCTTTCTCAGCATGTTGTACAGTTGCAACCTGACATCTTACAGGATTTCATTAGTGTACAGAGTTAGGCCATTCCATAAAATACCCGAGGAAACAAGGAAACGCCAGTCAAAGCTGTCAAACATCACTGCCTCAAGTTACGGTCCAAACTGTTTATCTTAACACCTAAACCAGACATTCCATTTCCAGAGAAGATGAGTGACCCTATTCTTGGGGCCTACAAGAAAGCTGGGGAAGGACTTTTCATAAGGGCAGTTAATGACAAAACAAGGGGAAATGGGTTTAAGCTGAAAGAGGGGAGGTTTAGATTAGATATTAGGAAGAAGTTCTTCACTGTGAGGGTGGGCAGACACTGGAACAGGTTGCCCAAGGAAGTTGTGGATGCCCCCTCCCTGGAAGTGTTGAAGGCCAGGCTGGATGAGGCTTTGAGCAACCTGGTCTAGTGGAAGGTGTCCCTGTTGCTGGCAGGGGGGTGGAACTAGATGATCTTTAAGGTCCCTTCCAATCCAAACCATTCTATGATTCTATGATCATACAATTCTTTTGTAGTTCCAGTTTTAGGCAACCAGAGTATGATCGTCCTGCATAGGTCCTAATTAAGAATGAAGTTAACAGACTTTAGAACGTATTACAGTTTTCAGATGAAATTGTTAGACGTGCTTGATGCCAGATGCTCAGTGTGGCATGGTGTGCACCCAACAGGACTTAATATCTTTAAACTCACACATTTCTGAAAACAACATGCACGCACTTCCAAACGTAAGCCTGACATCCATCATCTTTTAGAGAGGGCTCTTAATATCCAGAGCAACTGGCAGATAACAGACAAAATCCCTATTGCTGTTATAGGTGACGGACTCTTGTTATCAAGCTCTTGGCAGCTATCATAGAAGGAAGGGGACATAATTATGCACACTTGAGGCTTCATTTCCTTCACAAGCACACTTCATTAGTGCTCACTGGTAAATATACTTGCACATCTTCAGAAAGACAAACACTGCTTTTGCAGAATGCCTCATCAACACGCTAATTTGTGGTGGCAAAACACATAGCAAATCATTTATCAGCATTTTCATAGTCTTTCCATACACTGGGGAAGCCACAAGCTATTCCTGCATTATCTGTTGATAGCGAGGGCCACCATGACTTCATATAGCTTCGTCTGCTTTGTTTCCTGCATATCACATTTGAATACAGCCACGTACCCCCTTGGAATAGAAAGGTATGATATCAGCATGAGCCATATGACAACTGTCTTGTAATATGGTGCTACCTGAGTGCCATTCAAAACTGTAGGTAAGGTGGCAAGAGACACACACGTCTCCTGGCTGTGTCAAACTGGGAGATGCCATCTGGAAATCCACATGCACAGCAGTCCCATTGCTTCAGTATTGGCTAACCTGGAGCTCTGCAGTAACAGCAAGGTCAGCTCTAGAAAAAGTGGAAAGAAGCAGAAGGCAATGGGATGGTTGTCCCAAGGAAGGGCTCCTACCCTTCCCACCCTCCTTCTGCCAGCCTGCTATACCCCTGCCATACCCCGTGCCATCACGTATTTACCACCAGGACACTAAGTACTGATGTCCATGCAGGTACATACCCCTGCAATACCCTGTGCCATCACCTATTTACCACCAGGACACTAAGTACCAATGTCCATGCAGGTATCCTGTTTTCTTTTTTGTTTGTTTTGTTTGTTTCTTTAAAAACTAAAACCCCAAACTCTGCTACTGACTTTCATTTTTCTTTAGGCAAGGTGCTTCATCCCATTCTCCTCACATCTAGCACATAAGTTCTTTGGAGC
>NW_010300341.1:23075-27357 GCF_000700745.2 Antrostomus carolinensis | reverse complement strand
CAGGAATGTTTCTATATGACACTTCCCAGAAGGGATTTTGTTGTAAGCATCTCAGGGAGACAGCTCTGAACTCCTGGCTTAATTTTCCTGTCTGCTCCAGAGTTCTTATGTGACATTAGGCACATCAGCAAAGCCATCCACATCTCTGAACACCTCTAAAATGGACAGAGAGTAACGCTGTGCGTATTGTCCCATTCGTAACAGAATTCACAATGATGATTTGTTTGCTGAAGCTTCTTGGAGACTGATAAAAATCGGGTGATAAAATCCCAAATCCCATTCTCACTAACATTTTGCTCAATAGTTCCTCCTCAGCCCTTTCTAAAGCGTCAAATCATAAGTCCAACTTGCAGGTAATTTACAAATTTCTACTTTTTTAGAATGTGTTTCCAAGCTGTAACAGAGTAAGATTTCAGGGAGGCATCCTATCATCCCATGCATCCTTTGATTTTCCAAAGGGCAGATACCTTTCCAAAACCCTGCTTACATGTAAAAGCTAAATACCACCCCCCTCCCTCTCACACACCAAGAGCATTGACATTTCCAGACAGTAATTTTATTTCCTCTTTTTACCCTTTCCTCTAATTTTCCTTCTAAAGCCTCTGTAAAATTTTGGGACATCACCATGCTTATAGAAACAGCAGCTATCTTCCCTCTCTGTTCATTCATAAATTCAGAGTACCATGCACAAAGCAAAACCTTTTTGTGGGTAATACGAGGTACATATCATTGCATTAGCTGTATTTACGAAGCTATAAGCAAATTATGTTTTGCATCACAGCCGTGAAGACAAATATAGTAATAGAATCAGGTACCTTTCTAACCAGATGGAAATTTGCTAATGCAATAGGAAGTGGCTTATTAAATACAATGAACTTCTGGTGTCAGGAAATACAAACTGCAAGCGCCATCAGGTGAAGGGTAAATGGCTACTTTAACGATCCTACATACAGATACATAAATTTCTCCTGATTAGGGAAAAAAAAAAAACTGTCAATACTTACCAGGATTGTTAAGTTTTCATCTTTTTTTTTTTTTTTTTTCTTAAATACACTGCTAAAAAAAAAAAAATGGCTGTTTTCATCTTTTCACAAGTGAAAAAAGAAGCTGTTAGGCAAGCCCTGACTTCAGACCAATACAGAATGCAATATAAATCCTTCAAAGCACACTAACACTAGCCTTTTACGCAGACATTCTAGACCTTTCAAGCAGAGATGTGGTCTGAGACGTGTTTTTAATAAGCAACACCTAGAACAAGAGAATGATGCTTTCACCTAATTTGTGAGAAACCACGTGAAGACGATGACGTGAACTGGAAACAAGCAGAGCAAGAGAATTAGCAGCACCTTTATCCATACCAGAAAACAAACAAACAAAAAAAGTTTTTTCAATAGGCATAATCAAATCCAGGATGGCAATTAACAAACAGCTTATCTTATCGATCACTTCTGTGCAAAGCAGAAGGTTGCTGAGCAGTTAATAGTTCCAGTTGGCCATGCCTTGCAAGGACAGGTAAGCACACAGCCTCTAAGCACTAGACATGGATCAGGGAGTGGACTCCATAAGGGAGTCAGAAAATAGTTTCAGAAATAGTTTATAAACATAAAAACAGGGTGGCGAACATCCTCATCATGCCTAAGATATTATATCATGCTGTTTAATTAGAAGATGCCATTACGATAAGGTTCTCACAAAGGAATCCACTTTCTAGAATACGGCTCAGAGTTACTGAAGATTATTTTTTTTTTTTAAATCATGCTCAGCTATCACCCATCCAGAAAAACTACTGACGTCAGCCTTCTTTTCTGCTCACGTCAGACCTGCAGTCATCATGGAAAAACTCACACTGACACCACAAAACCAAAAATTTCACCTTCACCTGTAAAACACATCACCTGCAAAATGGACTCAACGCAACAAGGCTGCACAAAACAGACACATTCAAAAGGATGAGGAGAAAGTTACTTCTATTGAGGTGCACAAAACTGATTCACTGGAAAAGGCCTAAATGAGAACATCTGGGCTTGAACTACCCGAAGAACTGTTCTGCCAGAGAGAGGCACTGAGAGGGTTAAATAATTCCTGTTGGAAGAGCCGTCCCAAGTGCCTAGATAAAGGGCACTGTGAAGTACAAGCTAGCACAGAGGTGCCAATAGACGGTCCATAATTAAGGCTCTACCAGTATTTTCTTCTTAACGGCTCCCTAGCAATGTTCTAATTCCCTTCCACCTTGAGCATTTTGTTTCAGAAATTCGCTAACCAGCAAATCTTTGCAGTGTGGATTTTATGAGGGTACTTCTGGGTTTTAGAGGCTCAACTAAGCCAAGAGAATTGTGTTCTGGGTTGCAAACAACAGCACACAGTCCCTTCAATGTTTGTGCACAATAACCCACCTACTTTCTCCATAAAACAAATTAGTAGCACAGATCGATACACAGAGGGGGGTTTGTTTTGGGCTGGTTTTCAGTGACAGAACTGCTTGCTTTTCCTGTCAGGAGACTTCTACCAGAAGCGCGCATTTTCAGGCCAAGAAGCTGTCACATCAGCATATTTCAGGGATAGGATAGATGTTACTTCATACGCCTTCACATCCTTCTCTCAGAACTCAACACAACAGCCTGCCACCCACCACTGTAACCCAAGAGATAAAAAAAAACCCCACAAAATCATACTTCCAGAATGAGAGGTGCTTGTAAGCAAAGCTAAATGAGAAGACATGCTTGCTAAGGCTACAGCTGAGTATTGAAACGCAGCGTCGTAGCAGGTGAGAGCTCAGAAAACAGCGTCCTGCTAACACAGCTGTACCTCTCCCATACCCAGGTTAACCCAACCTGTGTAACACAGAGAAACCTGCTCGGACCTGCTGCAGAAAGCTCAAGTTCAAAGACCCACTTCCTTGCATCAAAACTGGCAATAAGAAGCGTACAGTGTTTGCCAACAACCGCCTGGGAACTATGGCTTAGAGAATGCGTGAACCTGAGGGTACAAAAACACCACCCAGTGTCCTCACAGCAGAGCTGCTCCAGCCCTCACATCATCCTCGTGGCCTCCTCTGGACTTGTTCTAACAGGTCCACATCTCTCTTGTGTTGGGGGCTCCAGAACTGGACACAGCACTCCAGTTAGGGCCTCACAAGGGTGGACTAGGTGAGGAGAATCACCTCCCTCAACCTCTGTCACGTTTCTTTTGATGCAGCCCAGGACACAGTTAATTAAGAGGTGTTTGTTGCATTTGCTTGTATGATCATTGGAGTGGACTAAATGGGATCCACTGAGGATTAAAGGGATCAAACAACAGTTAAACTCAATAGTATGAAATGTAAGGTCATACTCCAAAGGGCTAATGCCATTCTTGAGACCACAGGTTTATCGCTAGAAAAGGACAAGGAAGAGAATCTAGGAAAACCAGGCGATCACTGGATGAAAATGAGCAACCAATGTCTCAGGGCAGCAAGAACGAAAGGAACTCCTAAGGTGTATTAATGAAAATAAATAAATAAATAAATAAATTGGTGAGACCTCATCTCAACTGCCAATTTCAAGCTCCAGCTTCCAATCTCCAATTTTACCTGTTCCAGAAAGGAGAGTTAAAATAAAACAGCTGTGATAATGTGTTGTAAAAATTTCACTATAGAAATGGATTGCTACAAGGCAGGAATACTCTGGGGAGGAGGCCAGAATGCATCGGTAACCACTGCAAGAACCTCAAAGAGACATCTGGATGAAGTTATGCTGTGAGACCATCATTGAACTGTCTTGCACTGCATAGACAACTCTTGCCTTTTAAAAACCTTACTTTTGAGAAATACCACAGACACATGTCCTCTAAAACAAGCATTCCTCTCACGCTGGTTAGTACCAGACTGACTCACATTACTGTCTGGGTATGCAAGACATACCTAGGTTGTTCCCTCTGGGCATGAGATTCGGGCATTGCAAACACCTACACATCACAGGGGCTTCAAACCTTCTACAAAACACTGCACCATGCCTCTAATTCCCTTTTGGTAAATTGGAGAGCCTCTGCTGTGAGGACAGGCTGAGAGAGTTGGGGCTGTTCAACCTGGAGAAGAGAAGGCTCTGGAGAGACCTTCTAGTGGCCTCTAGTACCTGAAGGGGCTCCAGGAAGGGTGGGGAGGGACTTTGGCCAAGGGCAGGGAGTGACAGAACAAGGGGTGATGGCTTGAAAGTGGAAGAGGGGAGGTTTAGATGAGATGTGAGGAAGCAATTCTTTGGTGTGAGGGTGATGAGACAGTGTCCCAGGTTGGCCAGAGAAGCTGTGG
>NW_010300341.1:17366-23024 GCF_000700745.2 Antrostomus carolinensis | reverse complement strand
AGTGATATGGTTTAGAGGTAGATTTAGTAGTATTAGGTTTATGGTTGGACTTGATGATCTTAAAGATCCCTTCCAACTTAAACCATTCTATGATTCTATTCTATGATTTCTTTGTGTTAGCTTATGCCCACCTTTACCTGTGGAGGTGTGTTGGTGCAGGAAGAGAAAAGACTTCACAGCAGTTTGTGTTGTTTAGTTCTCCCTTCTTCAGCAAGTCCATTAAAACTACTCAACAGGTGACCATTTTGATCTATTACTGAAAGATTGTTGGGCCAAGGTGTCAAATCCAGTGTCATTATTATGCAAAGCAATTCCAGACAGCTAGCAAGGACACAGCTTCGCCAAGTGAGGTTTCTTTCCCTTGGAGCTTGAGATATTAGGAAGAAATTATTTGCTGTGAGGGTGGTGAGCCAGTGTCCCAGACAGCTAGCAACCCCAAATAACCCCAAAGTCAAGTCTGCTCTATGTCACACTGCTCTCTTACTCTTTTCTTTTTCTAAGCTAGCAAAAGATGCAATAAATAATAATAAAAAAATGTTGCTTTTCATTAATACAGCATTAAAGAAATGTATTTTATTTTGTATGGCCTGAAATTTTGACATCACTCTTGGCTTCAGTATCATCCCCAATTAGAAATGCCGAGAAGAGCGAGAACGACAAGAGCCATTAAATGTGTCACAACACAGGGTGAAGGGAAGGAGTGCGGGAAGTGGAGGCTTTTCAAAGAAAGCCTCGGAAATTGTGCTGCACAATGAGTGCAGAATATGGGTTTTTTTCCTCCATCCCCAGCCTCCACCTCCTGCCCCCCCTCCCCATGACATACACACACAGTTTATGGCCTAAAAGCCAACGAAAAAGGGTGTGTTCTTTCAGGTTTATAGCCTTGACTAATGGAATTGCTCTAAATAACATTTTGATCTTGTAAGGTCACGCAGAGTGCTATACCTTTCCTTTAATGATGCAGGTCTGGACCAAGCATTTCCCAGAATTGAGATGGTAATGAAGTCATTAGTTTCTTCCTACTTGAAGCTCTGGCTAGGAAAGGGAATTCTATGGGTAAAGTCTGAGAGGGTCTTTTTCATAAAGCTCATACCCAGCTGAGCTGTAACACCTGTTACATTTTCCCAGGAGCTCCGAGCTGCAGAGCATTTCCAATCTATTTGCTCTTCTTCTCCTGCAGCACATTGACAAAAGCTGGGGGAATGGGTTTTCTAAGGCAGTGCTAATTGAAAAAATATAATAAAAATAAAAAATCTGGTGCAAATGTTAACTGGCATCCCAGCTATGGCATTAATGATCATTTCCTTGTCTTCTTTGAAACTACAAGCAATTCTAGACTGCGTTTAAATTAAAAATATATTTGCAACAGGTTCCTTAATAATTCCTCACCTTCTATGCACGATATAAAGGAGGAACTATGACTGCAAAAAAAAAACAAAAACTAAAACAAACTATTGAAAACAAGCCTTTATGCTAAAAGTTTTTGATACTAAAATACAGTCACTGCTCAGTAGAGAAACACAGCACTAAGCACATGCCAGTAAATACAGAACTAACAATAAAGTATAAATTATTGCAAAGGCAAAAAATATCTCTTGGAGAAACATTTTTAAAATATGGTTTCTCGAGCAAAGCCTGCAAGAAAGCTGGGGAGGAACTTTTTACAAAGGTAGTTAGTGACAGAACAAGGGGTGATGGCTTCAAACTGGAAGAGGGGAGATTGAGATGAGATATTAGGAAGAAATTCTTTGGTGTGAGGGTGGTGAGATACTGGAACAGGTTGCCCAGAGAAGCTGTGGCTGCTCCTCCCTGGAAGTGTTGAAGGCCAGGCTGGATGAGGCTTTGAGCAACCTGGTCTAGTGGAAGGTGTCCCTGCTGCTGGCAGGGGGGGTTGGGACTGGATGAGCTTTAAGGTCCCTTCCAACCCAAACCAGTCTGGGATTCTATGATTCTAAGATCAAGTTCTACCTCAGAGTATCTGTGGGAAGGGGTGTCTTGTTTGTTCATCTGAAGCAGCAATACATATGATTTAAGGAAATTCGAAATCACTAAAGAACAACATATCCACAAGTAAGACCAGAACTGAAATACATTTGACAACCAGCAATATCTTATTTTGCCACTGGCAGCCTCTCAGATCTCCCTCCAAAGCCAACCCATTTATACACTATGTTTTATAGAGCAGACTCAGCTATACCAGTGCACTTTAGTCTCACCAGCTAATTAGCTTACATGCACACACACAGAGGAAGAGAGAGCATTAGAAAGGAAGCTAGTAAGAGGACATTCCTCAGTTTAAGAATTTGTTCCTCCTACCAGATGAAGACCACCCGGAGGTACTGAAACCCAGAACATGCCACATGCCGGTGTCCCACCAGCTACATCCTTTTTGTCTACTGCTTCCATAATTATTTTCTCACTTCCTTCCAAACTCTGCCTTCATTCAGCATGCAGTGTCCTCCCCATACAAAAGTCTTCTACTTCTTGAACCTATACAACCAAGTAAGCTGCATAGAGTCCAGTTCATCCTTTTCTCAACACTTCACAAGCTTTACATATTCCTGCTTTACACTGGTTTACCTCTTCATATTAGTACCCACTTCTGAAAACAAGTAACATGCAAAGTGCCCCAGGTGGACAATCACACGCTCTATCCAGTGCTAAGCCTTCCCAGAAAGAGGTGGTTCCTGCACCACCAACAATCAAAACCTGCTGATGATAAGCTTACAGAGCATCTATTACCTTTCTTTTGGAGAACAAAGGCAGATCCTGGAAAATAAACTTGAAATGTCTGTGTCCCAAAGACTCCGGAACCTTTGAGCTTCTAGTTACAACTTTCTCCATGTTTACACAACCTGGCCATGGCCTGACAAAACGGCAAGACTGGAAACCTGGGATTCAGATCCTTTATCTGTACTCTGAAATCTGAAGTAGAAAACTGATTCATTTCACCTTCATGCTTGGCACGAGTTGCTTTCTACCCTGCACTACGTCAAACTGTTAAGTAACAGTGAATTGTTGAAAGTAAAAATAGCCTTCAGCATTTCTGGCCTGTCCACAGAAAGGTGAGGAGCAGCAGCAGCAGCCCAGAAAAAGCTTCTGTCCTTCACGCTCTGCTCCTCAGATTGAAGCACAAACTGACAGGTATCACTCAATGGGACTGGGGCCTCCTGTGGCATAAACAGGACATAAATCTACTATACGTTTGAATAATATCAATAACTATCGCAATACAAACTGCATATAAACATGAATATTAAATAAAAATTAAATAACTTGAATTATAATCAGCCACAACCAGCTCCACCAATAAACTCCACGCACAAATATCTACTGAGGCCTAATAATTTTCCATATTTTTGCCATCTGGAATGACTCATTTCAATGAACTTCTCCCAAAAATATGAGGATCAACAGCAGTACATGACTTCAGGTTGTATCTGGAAGAAAACTTCAGCCAAGGTCTATTACACAAGGATATCACCCCAGGACTTGTCCAAGAGTGTGAAACTGCTGAAGGCTAAGGGAATATATCCTGGGCAAGTATCACTGCATGCCTGCCCTGTTCTCACATTGCTCCTCAGACATCTGCAGCTGATCATTGCTGGAGAACCAAGCAATGAGCAAGATGGATGTTCAGACACTCATGTTGGAGCTCTGCAAGAGAGAAACCACCGCTCTCAACTCCTTATAGAGCTCCCAGCATGACCACATGCAAACTGTTCATACTCATCTAAGTTGAAGGAATGTGATTAACCTGATTTTACAGGTGGGGAACTGAGGCACAGAGCAATTAAGCAATTTCTCCAAAATGCCAAGGGAAGTTTGAGGGCGCCATCTGAGCCACAGTTCTGAGAGCAGATCACGATCACGATTCTTCTAATGCATGAATACACTCGACACCTTCATTTCCAGTAGAGGTCACAAGGGACGTGATTGCATGATCCCGTTTCCATTTCTCAAAAATTTTACTAAAACTTTGACCCTTCAAGCTGAATTTAGGTGGGTTTAATAGAGATGGTAGACTAGAGAAAAAGTTTCCTCTCAACTACAAGCAAAACCAGGTGAGTTGTACTTGAATGTAAAGAAAACAGATTAAAAATAATTTATTTCCTTAAGAACATTCTTGAAATATCTATATAAACAAATGTAAAATTATACATTTTATTTATATAGGTACATCTTTTATACTTCCCTTCTACAACATGATACACAAGTTAAAGTCATTTGAGAAAAAAAAATCACAAACATTTTGCAACCTTCATTACTGCAAGAATTCTTTTGTAGAACAGTTCAGCCTACAGCCTCTTTTTTCCCAAACAGTAATTCTGACTTTGAACTAACTTAACAAACTGTTATGATCACCAAGTCATCATAAACACCTCAATCTTTTCACAAATTTACCAACACCTGCCAATTAATTGCAATTAATAAGGCTCCAGAATGAAGACTATATGCAAAAACCACTGCCAGACATCAAAATCCATGGAAATGAAAGAATTCTAACATTTTTAAATTAATAATCAATTTTAATTACTACAAGTTTTCCCATATTTTTAAGTTTAAAATTAATATTTACAATTTCCCTTTTTATTTTACAGAAAAAAAAACTTGGTCTCTGCCACCTGAGTGTTGAAACTTCAGGAGGAGGAGAAAGAGAGGAAGGGTACCAGTTACTCTCAGAATCATCATAAAAATCAAAATAAAATGAGAACCAGCAACACTGAACATAGCAGAGATTTGAGGCTGAAATGGAATAGCTTTTTTATGCTCCAAAATACTTTTTTTTTGAGTAAGTTAGTAACAGCCTTTGAAGTATCCAATGCTGAGCAGCACATTTGCATCATTTTTCCCCTCTCTGCTATTCAAAGTCCATAGCTAAGGAGGAAGAGAGGAACGGAAAGGAACTCAAACCTCAACTGCTGGTCACACATCGTACGTTACGTACACGGAGTTTTGCTGTGAACCGACATGGACCAGAGCTTGGGCAAAATTTCCTTACTAAACTCACATTTTTTCATTCAACAAAATGCAGAGTCACTTGGAAAGTATCAGGTATCCAGATTCCTGGAGAGTGACCTTCCCTCCTGCCCCAATCTCATGAGAGCCTAGCGATGAAGAAGCTCACCTGGGGCAGATATCCAGATTCAAGTCCCCAGCTCAGCTGTTCCACATCTCCCCTTTCAAGTGCTCTTGTTGGAGCTGTTACACCTTGAGCTACTAACGGGCAACGTACCACAAAAAGGGAAAAAAGGGGTTGGCTTGTCAAATTCCCTGGGGTTACGGAAGGCACCAAAGACACACCCTCAGCAAGTTTGCCGATGACACCGAGCTGAGTGGTGTGGTTGACACGCTGGAGGGATGGGATGGCATCCAGAGGGACCTGGACAGGCTGGAGAGGTGGGGCCTGTGCCAACCTCATGAAGTTCAACAAGGCCAAGGGCAGGGTCCTGCACCAGGGTTGGGACAATCCTAAGCACAGATTCAGGCTGGGCAATGAGTGGATTGAGGCCAGCTCCAAAGAGAAGGACTTGAGAGTGGTGGTGGATGAAAAGCTCAACATGAGGCGGCAACGTGCGCTGGCAGCACAGAGGCCAATAACCGTGTCCTGGGCTGCACCCAGAGCAGCGTGGGCAGCAGGTGGAGGGAGGGGATTCT
>NW_010300341.1:6969-17218 GCF_000700745.2 Antrostomus carolinensis | reverse complement strand
GAGGGCTGGAGCAGCTCTGCTGTGAGGACAGGCTGAGAGAGTTGGGGCTGTTCAGCCTGGAGAAGAGAAGGCTCCGGGGAGATCTTATAGCGGCCTCCCAGTACCTGAAGGGGCTACAAGAAAGCTGGGGAGGGACTTTGGACAAGGGCAGTTAATGACAAAGCCAGGGGAAATGGGTTTAAGCTGGAAGAGGGTAGGTTTACATTAGATATTAGGAAGAAGTTCTTTAATGTGAGGGTGGTGAGACACTGGAACAGGTTGCCCAAGGGAGCTGTGGCTGTTCCTCCCTGGAAGTGTTGAAGGCCAGGTTGGATGAGGCTTTGAGCAACCTGGTCTAGTGGAAGGTGTCCCTGCTGACGGCAGGGGGGTTGGAACTGGATGAGCTTTAAGGTCCCTTCCAACCCAAACCATTCTATGACAAGTGATATATCTTAAGCCAGTATCCTGACCATGGAGTCTTCTACAGTATTGTGGTCCCTCCATCGTACCCAGCTGGAAGGATTTGATACAAAAGGTCAGCATGTCCAGAGCAGCAAGGTCAAGACTTAAAAGTTGCAGATAACGGTCTTGCTGGCTTTACAAGCTAGAGTTTGAAGTGAAAGGGAATTCAACAACACTTAAACCACTTCAGTGTCCTTGAAAAACTCCCTTAAGCGCTTATCCTACGTGTCTTTCTACACTTGAGAAACATGCCTGAATGCCTCATACAGGTTCTGTAAATGACAAGAGAGAGAGAAGCTCCTCACAGGCACTGTAGAGAAGACAGCAAGCAGATTCTCCAAGGCAACCTTCACAGTGTTTACTGACAATAAAGCATCACCACATGGTATTTTCTCAAAGTGGAAGGTGTCTCAGATTCTGGGAATGACATTCCTGGGAGTTCTTCTCATGTCTTCTCTTTCAAACAGTATTAGAAAACTCCATACATAAGATTTTATGTTAAAATACTGGTATGGTACATTCACTTCTCTAATTTTATGTCACAATCACAGGATTATTCTGCCTCTTAAATGAAGTATTTACTATGAAAAAAAAAATAGTTAATGGCAGGATGAGATAATATGCCCTAAGGAAAATCTACTTCACTCAAAAGCCTCCTCAAATTCATTACTGATGCACTGGTTAAAAAAAGTAATTAAAAAAATTAAAAATTAAACAAACATATAGGCTGAAATTTAAGTTACCAGAACCAACAGCATGTGTCCCTACTTTCCTCAAGAGACACATGCTCTTTAGCTGCGACTACATGTTACTATTCCACCGATTATAGGTCTGGTTCAAGTTTGTACATCCTTTACTCTGAGGTTTGTACTCCTGTTGGAGGCTACTATCCTTCAGCTGTAGTGACTGAAGTGTTTACCTAGCTGTATCCTTGGCAGGGTTCTGTTAATATTATTTAAAAAAAAAAAAAAATCAAATAATTAAAAGACCCAACAAAAAGCAACCTTGCAAAATATTTTTTTAAAAAACCCCACTAAACAGATTCTCTTAACAGATCTTCCTTAAAACACCACAGTCCAAACACTTGAATTATGCAACAGAGAAGTGACTAAAGCTGAGGAGCAGCATGTTGTGTAATCCCTACACTGTACCTGCTCCTGAAAAAAACATCAGCATAGAGCCATAGCCTTGACATTATAAGCCACTTGCTTTCTCCCCTCCATCTGTGATCATCACACACTCTCCCTGTTGAGCTCCTCCCTACAGGAACTGCGGTCCCCTCTCCTAGCTTTAAAACTGGTGTCTGAACATGCCAGTTCTCATGTAACTCTTTAATATACCACTTTTCAAACGTCAGTTCACATGCAGCTTTCCACTAACTCAACTGGACTATCCAATATCAAAGAACTGAAGTAGTGAATAACTTCATTTATTTGTCTTTGTGGATTTGGCATATGTTGACCGAGATTAGTCTACCTAAGTACCATGATACCTCTTCCAAATGCTGATCATCTGCCATGTTGAGTTGGACTATAAACTTGGTTGGGTGAGCACCATTTACACACAGTGTTCATACATTCTGTAAAGCACTGGAAGTGCCCACTTTTCATTGGTTTTGAAAGTAAAGAAATAAGAAGAATAAATAATATGCTCACTTTTACAACATTCCCAGTTATTTGCAATGAAAATCTTCTGGTTTGTTTAGATCACTAAAGTGTTCTGCTGAATTAGCTCTGATATGAACTACTCCACTCATGAATTTCTGGTAAGAGAGACAAGTTGAAAACAAGAAGTTCAGTGCAGACAAACAGACCAATAAAAGGTTCCTCTGAAAAAAGATATAGGATAGTTACATTAATCACTACATATTGCAGTACAGACTACAAAAGGCTTTAAAAAAATAGAATGAAATATTACAAGATATTTAACAAATACATCTGCAGTTTCTAGAAAGAAGAGAGCCATTCAAGAACAGAAAATGGACACAAAATTAAAGTATGCCAACTTAACAAGCAAAGTTTGTGTCCAGTTCTGGAGCCCCCAACACCCAAACCATTCTATGATTCTATGAATGCGCTGGGGGTTTTGTGGTGGGGGGTTTTTGTTGGTTTTTTTGTTTGTTTGTTTTGTTTTTTAAGTGGACTGTTAAATCTGAATTGCAACTTATGTCCCAACACCACAAGGTAAGCCAGGGTCAATTATTTCCAGACATTACTATGCAAATACTGACGCTGGTTACAGTAAGAAGCGCACTTCACCTGATCAATGGACATGCAATGACACTGAAAATGTAGAGAGAAGAGACAGAAACAATATAATTGAGCCTGATGATGATACTAAGGAAGAGGCAGAGTAGAAATTAAAATCAGAGAACAGAGATGCAGCATGTCATCATGAAATTACCAGACAAACGTTCTTGCCTGCTGGAACATTGTTTCTCGGTTGTTTAGTGATGGCTGCCCACTTCCTCAGCAACTTCTGGGGAAGACAAGAGCCTGAACAACATGCTTACCACACTGTTGAACAAACAAAAAAGAAATAGTGATCAGAGGCAGCTGGCTCCATCTCAAAGATATCTAAAAGGCAAGTTGAGATGGAGAACTTCTTTACAGTAAGGGTGACAGAGCACTGGAACAGGCTGCCCAGGGAGGTAGTGGAGTCTCCTTCTCTGGAGACATTCAAGACCCGCCTTTTGAGGTCCCTTCCAATCCTGACATTCTGTGATTCTGTGTGATTCTGTGACAGAACAACATCCCAGTGTGAAGGCTCATAACCACTTTGAATCAAAACAAAAAAGATGCTCATCACTGCTCTTTTTTTACCAAATGATGTAGGAGGGGAAAATCAAGGAGACTGGTGCATCATAAGGTAAAAGACTCCTGGAATAGGGGAGGCAGGTCAGTGTCCTCATAGAATCACAGACTGGTTTGGGTTGGAAGGGACCTTAAAGAACATCCAGTTCCAACCCCCCTGCCAGCAGCAGGGACACCTTCCACTAGACCAGGTTGCTCAAAGCCTCATCCAGCCTGGCCTTCAACACTTCCAGGAAGGAGCAGCCACAACTTCCTTGGGCAACCTGTTCCAGTGTCTGACCACCCTCACACCAAAGAATTTCTTCCCAATATCTCATCTAAATCTCCCCTCTTTCAGTTTAAAGCCATCACCCCTTGTTCTGTCACTCCCTGCCCTTGTCAAAAGTCCCTCCCCACCCTTCCAGCCCCTTCAGGTACTGGGAGGCCACTAGAAGGTCTCCCCGGAGCCTTCTCTTCTCCAGGCTGAACAGCCCCAACTCTCTCAGCCTGTCCTCACAGCAGAGCTGCTGCAGCCCTCATCATCCTCGTGGCCTCCTCTGGACTTGTTCTAACAGGTCCATGTCTTTCTTGTGCTGGTGTCACATCAAACTACACAAAATGTTTTTGGTGGAAGAGAAGCGACTACATCCTGACAGCAAATACAGGTGCTACCAGACACTGCAGCTTGCTTCACGCTATCAGGCATCAAATATACCTAACCCCAGTAGTCAAAAGGGCAGGATAAGACTGGAAGTAGATCACAGATAAGTATCTGTGCAGTTTACCAATGGATGAATTCCCTGGAAATGACTGAATTGAAATTGGATGTCTCTGAAAGATATTCAGTAGTCAGCCTACAGTTATAGGCTCTGAACTGGAACTACCAGGAGTGATTCAACAGCCTTTGTTGCAAAGGTAGTTGGACAAATAGCTGTCAAAATAGTCCATTCTTGGCTTAAAATCATAGAATCCCAGACTGGTTTGGGTTGGAAGGGACCTTAAAGCTCATCCAGTTCCACACCCCTTGCCATCAGCAGGGACACCTTCCACTAGACCAGGTTGCTCAAAGCCTCGTCCAACCTGGCCTTCAACACTGCCAGGGAGGAGGCATCTACTGCATAGTCCCTGTGGTTCTCCTCACTTCTGACCACATACACAGTATCAGAGGAAAAAATACCTTTCACATTGCAGGGAGAAGCATAAATCCACCCAAGATATTGTGAGGCTCTGTGAAAAAGCACAGAATTGGGAAGTACACGTAATGTGCCTGAGGAATGAGGAAGGATTTGGCACTACCTCACGTTCAGAGGAGGAAAAAAGATGGAGGAAGTGGAGGAAGAGGAGAAGAAGAAAACCAAAACCCCTCCTATGATACTGAGGCAAATCTTCAGATTACCAGACACGGGGGAAGGGAAGAGTTTAGGCAGCAAGCTGACAGAACAGCCCTTCCACCCTCTCAAAAGCCTAATTCTCCACGAGGATACTCAGCCTGAGTTTACATTTGTTATCAGGTCAGCTTTATACGCAGCCTAAACAATAAAATACATGCAGGAGAGGGGGAGGAAGGCAGACTGAATGCATTCTAATTGATCACATAAAGCAGGGACAGCCTAATTCATGTAGTGTTCCTACCCTCATTCACACAGGTAAGAAAGAGGAAAAGGGAGGAAAAACTCCTGAGAGAAGAGAGAAAAAAGAAAAAAAAAAAAAAAGATCCTTTTTACTTTGCTAAAGGACCCCAGAGAAGGGCCCCTGATGCAGAGGCCCTGCTTTTACAAATGCTTCCCTTTCCTTACACGGTTCCTTTAATACAAGTAAAAATTCCAAATTCCTCATTTGTTTAGCCTGAAATCCCTTGCACATTTCCCACAAACTACTTCCTTTTCTCTCTTTTTAGCTGGACTCCTTCTCTTTTTAATGAAGAGAAGTTCAGAGAGTTTTTCCCATGAATAGATGGCGGGCACCTGGGAGTTATGAATTTTAAAGTGATCATTTTCTTTCAGCCCCGCCGGACAATAGGGATCTCCTTTTGACTCACTTTCACAGCTTTGAGAGGCTCTCAGATCAGCCACATTCCAATCAGACTGGAGTCAGATCAGAGCCGGGCTGGACTGCATCAAGGTCTCGCCCACAGAAAGACAAGGAGCAGATGGCCAACACTGAGCTCTCCTCCCCTTTTCAGAGCCCAATGGAAGGCAATGTGGGAAAGCATTCCCCCAGCATTGCCTATTGATTGCTGAATAGGACCACCACATGCCACCAGCCTGTAGGTATGAACCTCTGTTAACAGATGGTGAGATCATTATGAGCAATTAATTCCTTTAATGTATCAGTGGGAACATGTTGGAAAGGGTGATGCAAGCACGGAGTGAATAGTGAACTTCTCATTCCTGAGGGAGAGCTGCAGCTCCATCATTGAAGGATGGGAACAGTCTTTCAAGAGACTCTCTACATACTGAGAACCAGAGTTAGCCATTTGGTCCACAGAAACAAGGCCTGGTTTTTATTAACTAATCATCCCTCCCTCGTCGATATGTTATTAGCAACAGATTTCTTTCTAGGTCATTTTTGGAGAGACAAACAATTCAAAACAATGGGGGAGGAAAAAAAGTCCCAAACTATCAACACTATAGGAGCACAGGGAATTGGGTCCTAAAGATGATGAGGGAATATTGCTACCAAATTTTTTTGTTACAGAAAATTTAATTTAGACTGATTATAAATAAAGAAGGAAACAGACCGTTTTGAACACAACTATGTGTACATAAACAAGAGGAATTCATAGTAGCACTGAGGTTCTCTCAGCACTGAAAATAGAAGCACTGAAAATAAGCCCTTAGCAGACATGTCAGAAAGCTACTACCAAAGCAACTCACACAGAAGTTATAGATGGTACAATTTAAATATAGATATATTGAAACGCAGAGAAATCCACAGAAAAATACTGCATATTTACTGCTATTCATTGTCATCTGGGTAAATTAACATTCACTGTGCTAATAACAACTGTAAGAGTAGGACATTCCTGCATCATCTGCTTGACATGCATTTATATGACAGGCTTTGTTTTCTGGGTTGGGTTTTTTTTTTTTTTCTGTTGTTATTTTGGGGTTTTTGTTTTGTTTTGTTTTTTCCCCAGAGACAAGGAAAAACTGAAAGCACGATATAGATGGCTAGTTAGCTCTTGGTCTTAAAGATGACAGCAGAATGTGAACAGGAAATACAGGCAACTATTCACTTATTCATATTTAAATGACACTTTTTGCTTTTAATTAAGACACTCAAGTCATGTCTCTGTTCATGAAATTTACATAACTGTACAATAGCTTGCCTAAGTGAACAGCAAATTGTAGTTAACCTTGAAGTGTATTATCTTAATTGAATAAATCTGGCTATAGTTCAATACATTTAAACAGAGATATATCTCTAAACTACCACAATAATTTTTACAAACATATTTGTTTTTTACATGTTAAGATGGCTCACTGTTTCTTCTCGATTTTTTTTATTTCTGCTGTAACATTGGTCTTTAAAAAAAAAGGTTAAAAAAAAGAAGAAATCATAGCAGAACACTAAACACATTGATACATGTTTGCTGTTTTCTCCTTATTGTTTGCAGTTCGAGTCAGTGTCACATTCTGGAAAGCCTTGATAAGAATATCAGAATATTGAATCAAAATGTACAACTTGCCTGTCTGAGATAGTCCTTAACTACTTTCTCTGTCCTTATTGGACTTGTGTTCACTCCCTCCCCCACCACCTACCAGCTGAGTATCCCATCACACAGTGAGAAACTTAGGTGGGAGAATATCGATTTTTTTGCATAGGTTAAATAGGAAAGCCACATTCCACCACTCTCCCATTTAAATCAGATTTACATGGGGTGTAAATCCCCTCAGAATAGAGCCATTCACAAAGGGCTCAGAATGTTCCCCCTCACAACACTGATTACATTAAATCAGTAGCAATCATGTTTCTTGGATTATATAGTTACAGCATGGGAAACTGAGCAGCATATTTATATTGGTGTGAAATAAGTTAATGAGAAGCCACCTGTGCCTTATATCAGTTTACAAGAAAAAAAAACAGAGGAACACAGGTGTTTCGTCAATATAGTAATGTATTTTTATATGAATTTGCAAACACTAAAAATTAACATATTGTTACTAAATTCAGCCACATACACACTTTGAAGGACAATATTTTGTGTTTTGTTTGGGCTGCCTTCATCTTAAAAAAAAAAAAATACAAAAGGCTATTTCTTGGCCATCAGCAAGAGCTATAATCTGGGTTTTTCTCCCTCTGACAATGTTCAGCATTGTACCTTACGCAACACAGATTGTACACGCTCGCTTCTAACCCACACTGCTGGCGAGGAGTATTCACACTGTGAATTACCATTTTTTCCCAGCATCTCGCGCTACTCAAAAGACAGCGCAATAATACACTAGAAGTGCCTTTGTCTGTTAAAACATTGTTCTTCATTACTACATGAAAAGCAAATTGTCTTTGTATAGAGGAAGAGTGGCACGCAGCAGCTCTGGGAGTAGGGAGAAGGGATTTGTATCACCAGCTGACCACCTCATAGATACAGATGCCAGTTTCTTTATCATCTTGATGTCTCAGATAAAATTCTGGCCGTACCTTTTTTAATTATTAATTGTAATAGAATGACTCCAAAGGGATCATTTGCTTTTGATTTTAAGGAGAACATCTCGGTTTTCCCATAAATGCTTTTTGTTTGGTTAGGTTTTTTTTTTGCTGGGGGTTTGGAAGGGAGAGGAGCACATTAATTAAAAGTGCTTAATCTATAGACTTGATGCACCACATCTAAAATTAAAGCAAATCAGAAAACCTCATTCTTTCCTTGGGATCAATTCAGAAAGCACATCTTCAAATGATGAACTATGCAAACTCAAGAACAATCTCTTTTTCACTACAGGTTGCCCAAGGAAGTTGTGGATGCCCCCTCCCTGGAAGTGTTGAAGGCCAGGCTGGATGAGGCTTTGAGCAACCTGGTCTAGTGGAAGGTGTCCCTGCTGATGGCAGGGGGGTTGGGACTGCATGAGCTTTAAGGTCCCTTCCAACCCAAGCCATCCTGTGATTCTATAGGAATATATAGAATATATATAACATATACTTCAACTATTCTATATTGGAGTATAGTTGAACAACTGTACTCCAAACTGATGTGTTCAAATGAGGGTTCTGCAAAATGTATTACTATAGTCTTGAAATCGGGCAAGTCATGGGACAAATATCCTTCAAAGGCTACTCTCAATTCCCCTGTGCATTCCTTTTCCCTTTAAAAAAAATAAAAATCAATATGCACAAAACAATATCCTGGTGAACAAATCTGAAAACAAACACTGAAAGGACAGAGAGGGATGCAGCCTAATACAACAGTTCCACGTGCTGGTGGATTGCGAGAGGAACGGGCAGCAGAAAGTGGCCAGGTTCACATGTTCTCCCTAAAAACCACTGCTACTGCCAGACACAGAACACTGGATTCAACAGACCACTGATATGACCCATGGACATTTACATTCTTATGTTGGCCATGGGAAGAAGTTTCTTCCTTTTGGGAATAATCTACAAACAAACATAGTTTGTTCCTGGTTCACAGAGGACCTGTGAAATCTCACATCATCTGCTACATGATTGACTCTTTACTCCTGCCTCCTGGTCCCAGTGCTTCCACCCACACCCACTCTGCAGAGCATCCTTCCACAGTTCAGAGGGCAGCAACTAAAAGGAGTTGCTGAGGCCCAGGCCACCTTGGCTCATCTCCTCTCCATCAAAGGACCCCAAATTCCACAATTTTTGTTTGGGATAAAGAAACCTGCCTAGCAATTCAACAATTAGTCATTCTAGGATGAGAACGTAGTGACTTCCTTTCTCTCTCTCTCTCTCTCTCCAAAAACGCAGGTAATAAAATCTACTCGTTTGGCTCCTGCCAAAGATTATAACTGTAGTTTGCAACCAAGACAGCTGAAATCATTAGTCCTTCCCTAGTGAACTGAAGCAACTCTGCCTGTCTTGGCACAGCTAAATGTATTTAGTCTAGATAAATCATATTTTATAGGCTTATGAATTCTAGTTAATCGAGAATACCCCAGAAATTCCACACGCTCTCTGGGCTGGTTCACCAGCACAAGCAGAACTTGTACTTCATAACACTCCAGCAGAGGCTGAGGAGGAGAATCCCACTGGGCACGTGCCCACAGAACTTGCATCCCTCTCCCTTCAATGATGGATTTGGATCCGATTTTCAGGGTTGGAGATTTCTTTCTAACTGTTGGTGGCTTGCGGCTCAGTACTGACCCTACACAGACAGCTTTCTAAAATCAACACATACGGAGCAGCTCCCCACAAAGCCACAACACATGGTGAACTTCAGGCCACTCTTAAGGTAGGAAGTTCTTGTCCATACACTTCTTGTACTAAAAGTAAATTGACAATTTATGAATATTTTTATTTATTTATTTTAGGGAAGTAAAAAAAGTATACCTTGGATCTCTTAAAAAGAAATATTTAATATAAATTAATAATTTCCAAAAGGTTTCATTAAGCTTCCTTAATAGACAGTTTCTGGTCTCCGTGAATATGTAGGTTCTTTTTATCATGTCTGTAATAGCATTTTTCCATTATGTGGGCACAGGCCATCACATAAAATTAGAAATATGAATTAATTTCAATTAAGGAAAGTGAAACAGGTTGAATCTGAAAGCAGAAAACATTCTGGCGGTGGCAGTTGCGCAGATGACAAGACACTTCAGCAAGCTCCAGGATGTCTGAGCACTTGATTCTGCAGACAAACCACCTCCACTGCCTCTGCTCAGGGCAAATGCTATGTCACAGCACCAAAAACTGAAGCAGAACCACTAACCAATATTCGTGCTCACGTGCAGCCCAGAGGCCAATAACCGTGTCCTGGGCTGCACCCAGAGCAGCGTGGGCAGCAGGTGGAGGGAGGGGATTCTGCCCCTCTGCTCCGCTCTCCTCAGACCCCACCT
>NW_010300341.1:0-6772 GCF_000700745.2 Antrostomus carolinensis | reverse complement strand
TGGGGAGGGACTTTGGCCAAGGGCAGGGGGAGACAGAACAAGGGGTGATGGCTCTAAACTGGCAGAGGGGAGATGGAGATAAGATGTGAGGAAGAAATTGTTTGGTGTGAGGGTGGTGAGACAGTGTCCCAGGTTGGCCAGAGAAGCTGTGGCTGCTCCTCCCTGGAAGTGTTGAAGGCCAGGTTGGATGAGGCTTTGAGCAACCTGGTCTAGTGGAAGGTGTCCCTGCTGATGGCAGGGGGGTTGGAACTGGATGATCTTTAAGGTCCCTTCCAACCCAAACCATTCTATGATTGTAATTTAACTCCTCTTAGAAATGCTGGACATGATCTGGCACAACAGAGAAACTGCAAATTAAGTTTTGCTGCAAGCACACCCGTCCCAATCTGCTGTTTGATTAGAGTAACTGACTTCAGATGACACACAGCTCCTTCCAGGAGAACACTGCCTTAGTGCTTCCACCAGTAACTTCAAATGGAAAAATAAAGAGGAGAGTGAAGTCACGCTTCAAGTTCATATTACTTGCTTTAAAAAATAAATAATAAAAACAATCACAAAACCAAAAAAGCTTGTGAGATTCTTGCAGACTGGATAGCTAGTCTAACCAGAACGTAGCAAATTACACTGTTCAACTTGAACAGTCACCCATAAATCAAGTCATAACAGCATTCAGCACCAAAATCTTTGGCAGCAGAGCGATCCATTGCTGGCACACCACACGCATTAAGTACTTGCGAGTGTTCTAAGGTTTTGTTCATTTGTAACAGCGTGTAAATATCTTGTCTATAGACACTAGTAACAGCCAGTCCTCCGCAGTTGCATTTGATTGGAACCAGTCTGTAGAAGATGAGGAGGCAAAAGAAATACTAGGTATGACCACACATCAAATTCCTCAAGCTCTAAACACAATACGGGCGTTTGCAACTTAATCTCTTCTCCAGCATCAGCTGAAACACACAGATCATAAACTACAGGAAAGATTAAACTGAGACCTGGGACATCCAGTGTTCAGGAATATTTGCACAGGTATTCTCAGTATGACCATTTCAGAGTTGGCCTGTTGACACACAATTTTTGTTTCATCTTGTCTGTCAAATGCAGAGGTGGAAGTGGAAGAGCAGCCCTTCATGTCAGGGCTACACAGCTAAGGTCCACCTAGGAAAACCTTAGTAAAAAAAAAAACTGCTTACATATTGACTAAAAAGTACTACCAATGCTAAAAGGGCTTACAAGCAAGCTCTGAAGACTCAAGCATTGAATTTCTGTTCAAGAGGCACAGAGAGTATAGTACAGGCATATGTACAAGAGTAAAAACCTCCAAATAATGAGGTTCTCCAAAAAAAACCCACAAGCAAATGTCAAACCGTTGCACATCTAAGTGAGATTAAGAGTGGGGCTTCTGGGGAGAAAGGAAGGTTGGGTTGGTTTTTTGGAGGCAAGGGTTTTGCTTGTTTGGTTGGGTTTTTTTTTAATTCTGAAAGTTTGCTTGGTCAGGACAATAACAAACCTAACACCTGAAAATTAGCTTCTGTTACCAGCATGAATATGCAGGGACACAGACCTGGCTGAGTTCCCTTGTCAAAAATGCCAAATGCTTCCACACAAAAGCGCAGGTAATTTGTGAGCTTCCCTACGCCTCGCTGTGTTTCACTCTCCAGACACGTGTACTTTCTAGATTCACATTCTCTTTGTCTGACAATCTGCCCAAGGAAACAGGGCTTCAGGATTCCATCACTGGACCCATTTTACCCAGCTGATAAAGTTCCAGCCTTTCTATCAGTCAGGTGGATTCACAGCCTGGTTAGCAACCCATTTTGCAAAACCAGTTTAGTCACTCCCTTCAGCGCGTGCATTGACCTGCAAGCACATTTTTAGGCCAAGGGTCTTGATAGCTATCCACTCAAGCCCAGCAATTTTATTTATTTTTTTTAAACCATACATTAGTCATTTCACTAGCTATTTCCAACTCCCAGCGAGCATCCCTGCAAAGCTGCTGGGTTTTTGTTTTTTGTTTTTTTTTTTCTCATGCTACTGGAATAGGTCCTTCAACACAGAGATAACAACTCCCAGGCAGACAGGGAGAAAAGGAAACCAAAAGCCAAATCACAGCACGCCGCAACCTGCCACCACGGTCCCATCAGAGCAGCAGTAACAATTCCAAAAGACTTTTTTTTTTTCTCTCCAAGCCTGTCCTGCCTGGATGGCAAACAGTGTGCAAACTTTGTCTTACCTGTCTCACAGAAGCAGCACCCTGCAAACAGCTCACCTGAACATGTTTTCTTTACTACTTGCTTTCAGGGCAGCTAAAGATGTTTATTTCATTTTTATCATGTGTCACTGTGCATATATGTTGTGGGGCTCTTATTCTCCAATCTCTTTGATTCTGTCTCTCTGTGCATTTGTGTTTGAAGGGACCAATTCTTTAAAAAAAAAAAATAAATAAATTGGAAAGCTACGCTGTTTTTACTAAAATTCAAAAATATACAAGAACATTTTTCAAAAAAAAAAAGACTCATTAAGGTTCTGGTTCAACTCAATTACAGCATTAGTGATCAAAATGTATTTGAAGTTTAAGCTGACTTTAAGGACCTCAAAAAAAAAAAAAAAAAAAAAAAAAAAAAAAAAAAGCCAACACAGAAAACATGCATCCACATGTCTTTCTAGCCTAGAGTTGCCATCGCTGATACTGAGTCATGCTAGAGACACAGAGAGCTCAAAAATAGCTCATGCTGGCAAGGCGCCTCGTGAGCTCAGTGCTCCAGTTTTCATCGAGGCGTTATCTGGCATCCCCTGAAAGACAATAAAAGTTGAGAGTTGCTTAGTAGCATCTTCCCTGACATCCATGAAAAAGACACCAAGTAACTAGTGATGGTAAAAGGTATAGTCTTACGGAAGTTAAATCCTAGCAAAAGTTTAAAACAAAGCTTTAATTCTCTGAACCTGTTGCAACTTTTGTTGTTTGAGGAGTCCTGGGAGAAATCACAGCCTCACTCAAACCAACAGAAGTTTTAATAGCAACTTCAGAGTCCAAAGTTTCATCCTTAAGATATGGCTAGATTTTTAAAGAAAGCTACAGAATACAGTTCCCAAAAGACCACAGTGCATTTAAAAATCACAGATGTACAACCAACAAGTCCTCAAAACAGAGTCTCCCCCTTGTCACGCTACTCCTGTGCCTCAAGCCCCATACAGGTGCACTACAAAAGATATAAACTATATTATTACATGAGGATTAATCTAACAGCTTTGATATTAATAGGAGTTTGACCTTGCTGGAAAACAATGAGTCTGATGAAAGCAGCCTTCATCAGAGCTCTTCAATAAAGTGTTGGTCATCTGCCAACTCTTCTTCAAGAGGAAGTCAGTGTCATCCAATTCTACTTCAGCAGAGTTATGGATGGTTAAAATAAAGAAGAGAGATTTTTGTCTGACCTCTCCCAATTGTCAGCACCCATGTACCTTGTTTCCCATTATAGCAAAATAAAACATTGCAGAGATACATCTCTCCATTCCCACAGTTTCAATCCAGCCTGCACTGAACCAGCTTGCTGAGAACCCCACAAGACAGTCTTGTTTTGTCACATGGACAAGGTTCAAAGGGAGGAAGCAAGAAAGTGAGGTGCAAACCTGGAAAAATGCTTCTTGACCGAGTTAGGATGCACATGAATCTGAACTGCTGAAGCAACTGTTTGGTCCTCTAGAGAGGAAGATTTTCACAGCATGGATGAGGAGTCAAGACCCCGCTGTCTTTTTCTTCCCAGCAGTATCCTTACATTTCTAAATTCTCTCTCTAGGAATACTGGTAGTCTTTCTGATTTCTAAATTCGGCGAAGACTGTCAGAAGAGACATGCCACGTGCTCTGTAAGGGTCACAGAATTCTCTGCCTCTGAAATAAAATGTTCCAACTGTAAGTGTCAGATAGCAAAGGATTCTTTATCTTCATTGGCCACATGAGTACCTTTTGCACATTTGAATTTGTCTAGTGTCAGCTTTTAGCTACTTGCTTGTTATGTTTCACACCATAATTCCATAATCCATTTAATCTGTCATTGCTCAGTGCTGCTGATTAAAGGGGCCAGCCCCATCTTCCTCCTCCACATTATGGGCATTCATTTCCACTATCTCCGCTGCATCAGTACTATTGTTTGTGTGAGGAACCAAACCAAAGAACCAAGTAAGCCAAAAAAACAAATAATTTTTCAGTTTTTGCAGGTTAGGAAGTTCATCTGGCAACAAACTACCTCAGTTTCACCCAGGAAGCACAAAAAACTAGGGCTGGCGCAAGGGAGAAGCGGAAATAAGCAACTAGATGACAACGGGAATGTTCTTTTCAGCAGTCACGTTAAATTATGACAGATAAAACAGATCAAGGAACTGCAGCACTAATCTGCTAAATTAATCAGTGTAACATCACACTTAGGGAAGGATGTAGAGGATTCTCTGTGAATAGAAGGCTAAATCCAGACTAGGTCTCCAAAACCATATGCTTTATGCTTCACTTCTTCCAAAGATACAGGCTAACTGAAGACACACCTGGGTAAAACACTATAGTTCCCATTATACCACAGTGATAGGATTGTAATGATCTCCCCTGGCTTTAGAAATCTATGCAACAAGGGAAAAAAAGAGTATCTACAAGTATAGCACTGTCCTTACTCTTCCCAGTGCACACCTCACTGAAGCCACCAGTTCATTTTTTTCCCCCACTTTAAACCATGAAGATTTTTTCATTAAAACAAAATACTCCTTAAATACATGACATATGGGGTCTGCATAAACATGGATAAGCCTTCCACACTTGGGCACCCAATCTGATAGTGAAAGCAGGTATGTGGGTTGCTTTAGTCCAAAACCACAGATCTTCAGTCAAAAAAAGGTGCTTAGATGTTTTTGGAACCTAAAAGGTATTTTTATACTGAACTACATGCTTCTTCCTGTACTGAGTTTTACCAAGATTCTGAAATACACTATTATGAAAAGCTGATTAAAAGGACAAGATTTACAGACATCTGGCCACTGAGGAAGGGAAAAAAGAAAAAAATAATTAAAAAAATTAAGAACAATGAAGAAATGTTCTACAGAATTTCACTGCCTCCTGCTGGCCTCGATGTCAATGTTTTCGTGGGTATATGGTGCCAAGGTATCTGCCATTATTTTTGCTCCCTTTGCCACCAAGACAGATTCTCACAGTTGAATCCATAGAGAAAAGATTCATGCAGTGGGCTTCCAGCTCATGGGCTCAGCACTGAGGAACATGCAACAAGCTGCAGTGCTGTTGATCTCATCTCCCAAGTACACAGCTGGATGATCAAACAGATCTTTGATCCAGCTGCTTTTGGCACGTCAGGTTTGAAAGCAGGATAAAGGCTGCAGCTACCTCACAGATGAAGATCTATTCTCTAGTAGAATTTCAGGCTTAAGGACTTCCTGTGCCTTCTGCTCTGGTGCAGCCTCCCCAGCTTGACATCCCTTGGCAGCCATGGTCCCTCTCTCAACAGGTGGCTTGAAGTGCCACCAAGGAACTGGCACAATGGTGACACTATGAGCGGCCTGTTCTTAGCTGGGCTAATTAGCCCAAGCACAACACTGTATTAATTCAGCTCTATTACTTGCAAGGCTCAAGCTCTCTTTTCCAAAGTTAGCTCAGACCTTTACACAACATCACGTTATCCTGGGGTGACATACAACAGAATTTCAGGGCAAACAAATTTTCAGCACTCCCACCATACACACAACCCCTTTCAGCAGGTGGCCCACAGGCACTGTTGCTGCACAAGAAGATGCAGGTTCCTCAATTCCAAAGAATCCACAACCAATGTCTAGCAACACATCATCACTCGGTGTTGGCACCTAATGTCTCGGTTCAAAGGTCTTAAATGTTAAATTCTGCTAAAAATCATCCCCTCTGGCAAACTTCAAGTGTCAGTAAACTCCTCAAAAGCACCTTATTTGGTTGTGAGCAGAGCAGAAAGTTTTATTCAAACCACAGAGGCTTATAGGAAAAGGAGAATAAATAATAAATAAAACAAACAAACCCTTTCATGGCTTGGTTTTGCCACCTGCACATAAATCCGAAGGAGTTCAGCATCCATTAGTTCCTCACAAAACACACTCAGGATTGTAGCTCGTTTGAAAGTTCATGATTCCAATGTCATCTGGAGGCTGTTTAAGTTACTCAGCTCATTTATTTTTAGACCCTGCAACAATTACTTTGACACTCAAAACACCTCTAAAAACCCCTACAGAATCTGTCAGGGAGAAGGTATCTGCTGCTCTATTACACATCCTAAAACACACGTGGAGTGGTCCTGTGAGACGTGAGGAAATCTTCAGAAGCAGCATGTAGGTTCTTCCCCATTGTGCAACTTCTCACTAGAATTCAGCCTTCCAGCCAACTCTCTTCTCTTTCACACATACAAACACCTTCCAGATTCTCTGAGAAACACAAGTCCAATCTCCGAGTTTCTGAAAAGTCAGTAAGAGCCAGAGCAGACCTGGTATTTCCCTTCTTGACTCTGGAGGGTAAAATCCCTCACCCTGAGGATTTCAATGTTTCTGACTAAAATGGAACTCCCACCTTCTGCAGCCACAGAGTTCTACCACCCCTCTCCCCATGATGGTGAACCAGGACTTCAGTGAACAGTATCACAGCCAGAAAACCACTAGGTTATTTCTCTTGTCTTGGACATCCTCTTCTTTTCCAGATCCTGCTTTCTCTGGCTGAAATACCATCACAAGCAGTTTTGTTTTGTTTGTTTGTTTTGGGGGGGG
>NW_010300340.1:0-7089 GCF_000700745.2 Antrostomus carolinensis | reverse complement strand
CCTTGCAGCGGTTACTCCTGACACGGCGCGTTGTTCCTTATGAAGTGTGGCATCGTATTTAGTATTTATTGGGCTAAATAAACCAGAAATTGCCGAGAGAGAGCGAGCGGGAGTGCCGTGCCGTGCGCGGTGCCGTGCGCGGTGCCGTGCGCGGTGCCCCGCTCGCTGCCGCAGCATCCGCTCAGGTCTCATGAGTCAGTTTGGTTTGTGCCCTGTCGCCGAGCGTTTCTTGCTCCAGGAAGTGTGAGCCCCATACGCTCAGTTTTAATAATATTAACACACCGCAAATGCTCGGGCCCTGAACTCTGTTACTAGTGGTGTTTTAGCATCATATATGTCTTACTGCTGTTCAGTATTTTACTATATAGTGTCAGAAGGGGTTATGGTACAGTGTACTCTAAATTACATGTCTACATCACTTATGTGCTGAAGTTACATAATGTATTTACCCATTTTTACGGGTTTTTTTTGTTTTGTTTTTTTTCTGTGAGAAACTATTCAATAGGGTGATAAATAAGAATGTAAAACCCAAGTTAATTTCACATGACTCATTGTGATTGAAGAATTGGAGGATGTGTGTCAGGATTGGTAATATGTCTGTACAGGTCAAATATTCAGTCTTATTCATGGAATGAAGAGAACCTAGGTATTTATTTCCTGTGTTTAAAAAAAGCCAAGTAACTCTTATCTTCGGCTTCGTGAAAGATGAATTATGTTTATTTGTAAAGCCTTTTGCCTTTGAGCATTTAAGTTTGTTAATTTGCCTCACAGAAGTTGACAGTTATCAAAATCACAGTCTAGCGCAACAAATACAAAATTTTTCATGTCTCTGTTGCTTAAGCAAGTTCTCAGTTTTCATCCTACATTTCCTTTGTTGAAATATTGAACAACACCCCCTTCCTGTTTTGAGTTCAGTTTCCCTCCTTTTGTTGCATATATTTTATGTGTCTTTTCAGGGTTTTAAATAGGAGTTTCTCTTCCCATGATTCAGAACGTTCTGGTTTGACAGCTCACCCATTAGGCACAAAATTGTTATGCACATTCATCAAAAGATATGCTTTACTAGAAAACCTCTGGTCAATTAGAAAGTATTTGATAGAATAATAAGATAATCAAATGAGCAAGCAAGTGTAAAATTACTGAGAATAACTGTGCTGAATACTTTGGAAGAAATTCCATCTTTGCTTGGTATACTGAAAAAGCCAAAAGTAGCTGTTGTGGTACTAGTAGCACCTAAAAATTATTTTTGAAGGTAGAAGTCAGCTTACTAACAGGAAGAAATTTTGAATGCGTGTGTTAAATAACAGAAATCACAGGAATGAGTTATTTATAAACAAGCTGAGAATTTCCATGGAACTCTTAACAGTGTGAATTTGGAAAACAAGTTATTTTCTGTTAGTTTTCAAGTAAGTCCCAATTATCTCTGTTTGTAATAATACTGATATTTAATAATTCTGCTTTGATTATGCATTATAGAAATGATTGAATTTTGACTGGGATGTTGACTGATGTTTAAATGTTTGTTCTGTGAGGTTTTTTTAATCCTAGAGCCATTTGGTGTTTTACATATCTCTCTTAGCCCATTCCACACCTACACATCCTAAACATGATGAAATACAACTTGCAGGTTAAAGAAAGATGAAAGAAAAACCTTTATTCAAATTATGTCTTAAATGCCCTAAATGTTATTTATATGAAGAAAATCACAGAATGTTGGGGATTGGAAGGGACCTCAAAAGATCATCCAGTCCAATCCCCCTGCCAGAGCAGGAACCTAAATGAGATCACACAGAAAGGTGTCCAGGTGGGTTTTGAATGTCTCCAGAGAAGGAGACTCCACCCCCTCCCTGGGCAGCCTGTCCCAGGGCTCTGGCACCCTCACTGTAAAGAAGTTTCTTCTCAAGTTGAAGCAGAACCTCCTGTGTTCCAGCTCACACCCATTGCCCCTTGTCCTACCATTGGGCATCACTGAGAAGAGCCTGGCTCCATCCTCATGACACTCGCCCTTTACATATTTATAAACATTAATGAGGTCACCCCTCAGTCTCCTCCAAGCTAAAGAGCCCCAGCTCTAACTTACAGGTAGCTTATTGTGCCAGAAATAATTCCCAGTGAACACTGAACTAAGAGATGTCCAGTAAATGTATTCTACTGTAACACTTAGTGAAGCTCTCTGTTAGGCTTTTCTAACAATGTTCTGTTTTTCTTCATTTATGCAATCTGATATTTGATGTCTGCATCTTTGTCTCCTTAAAGATTGCACATTTATAGTTCTTGTCACAGGTCATAAACTAATGGATATATGGACTATTGGATATATGAACCTAGAAGAGACTGAATTACCATAAAATAATCGCACCACCAATCTCTGCATGGACCACTCAAGTTTTACCTGGTCATTTAATGACTCTACCTCTACTCTTTTATTGCCTCTAAAGGAACAGAAGAACAAGTGCAGAACTTGTAGAGCAGTCACAGGGAAGTGCAGTCAAGACACAGCCACTGTTTTCACAACTTATTTTGTAAGTGTGATGAAAGTTAGAAGTAACCAGTACCCTCATGCTGCAAGAGAATCCTGATCTGTCTGAAACAGAGAACAGATTAGGCAATTACACTGTAATGAGTATAAAATATAAAATAATGTAATAAATATAAAATATCAGACTAATAATTTATTTTACCTGTTCTTTTTTTAATAAATTGCTAGCAATGCAAAAAAAATGCATTTCGATTGGCTTACAGATAGAAACAGAAATGGCACACCCTTAAAAAGGCAAATATTGAACAAGATTGGAAAAGTAAAAGCTTTATAATTTTTTTTTTCCCCAAATGTATATAGCTTTAAAAAAAATTACATCTGTAGGATTATAAGTGTTAGTTATGCTTCCTTTCTTAAACCACATTAAGATGGAAGTAACACTGAGTGACTGTATGAGTAGTGTAAGAACAAATTACCCTTTATTCTTATTTTTCACTACTGCCCATCATTGAAAATTAATACTGCCTTAATTAGTGCTGTGCTAAGGTACTGCCTTAATTAGTGCTGTGCTAAGGTACTGCCTTGACTTGTGTGGGTTGCAGAAGCCAGAGTCACAGGAAGGAACAGCCTTGAGGAGTCCCAGGTATGGCTTAGTGAGAAGTCTGGCCTAACAGCTGAGAGGCGTTGAGTACCTCGGCTAGCTCAACACTGTCCTGTGTCATGTAAATAACAGGATTTCTTTACTCAAACAGCTTGGAGGTTATTACTGTTGAGGGGAATATCAAGTACTAATTAGTTCCATTTTAAAAAATGTCATTACTTTGATTTTTCATGGCTTTGTAATGATTTGGTTTTGGATAATTTGCAGTAACGCCACAGTATTTTACACCCCAAAGCACAGATGTTCAGCCTGAAATAACAACATTTCAATGTGTTTTCATTTGTTTTCGTTTTTTTTTTTTTTTTTTACTTTTTCTAATCCTATTTTATAAATACTAATTTCATAAATCTAATTTTATAAATACTAAACAGGAAACACAAGTGATATGCTACTATTTGGTATGTCCTGTAATTTGAAAGGAGGGATACTTATTGATGCACCAAAACATGCCAAAGTAAACCAGAGTACACTAGCAGCTAAACTGCAGTTACATTATTAGTCACTGCTTGAACAAAAACACAAACAACTAAAATGGTTTGTGAGATATTTGGTGAAATGATTTAGATATTTGGTGTGGTGTTTGTAGGAAAAGCTTTATGAGAAGGAGAATTGACACGATTCACAGTGTCTGTTTACTCATCTACCAGTCCTAGGTAAGGTCTCCAGCACTGTTGTCTCCCCACACACTGGAGCCAGAATGAAGGAAAAAATGGGGAAACCCATAGTTTGGCAAATAACTTTACATTCTACTAATTCCTGTGTACTCATTTGTCACTTACTAATTTCATGAGAGAAATTATTATAGTGGAAAAATAATATTCTGAGTAGGTAACAGTGTAAGGTGTCTGAAATGTTTAAAGGATTCGCGGGTGAGTTCAAGATATATAAATGATGGTATTTTTGCTGCAGCAGAAAAAAAAGGAATAGATCTATTACATGAAGTTTTCTCATTTCCTCTGCTGAATAATGAACTTTCTGTATAGAATAATATAACATGAACATAATATGTACTTCACAATATTCTTAACCATTTACAATTTATACTGTTTTATAGAGATCTTTGAACTTCTTTGGTGAGAAGTATAGGGTTTGTATAAAACATGATTTTGTACTTATAAATGTTAACTGATGTCACTTTCCAGGCAACTGCTTGAGCTCTTTTTAAAATTTAAATACATAACACTTTTCTATGAAAGGTCTTCTGAATAGGCTGTGTTAAAAGAAGTGCAAAGAAAACAAGAGTTTGCCAGTGTGAAAAGCTTCCTGAAAGGTTTAAAAAGGCTCAGGTAGCTTAATGTGAATATGTCGTACCAGAGAAATGTGCGTACCAAGCTGTTTGGTGTTGTGCAATGATGCTTTGCAAAGGAGTTCTCCTGTAAAGCCAGGTAAGGCAGTGCAGTAATGTGGCAGGCACTAATACAGACATTGAGGAACTACCTCCCACAAAGGTGGATGGCATCAGCCATTCAGATAATGCAGGGAACGACAAATGCATATAAAGATCTCATATAAATCCAAAAATATGCAATGAAAATATGGAAAAAAATACTAAGAAGAATTAGCTTTGATTAACAGTCTGGCTGTAGACTAGATTTTCTAGCACCTGTAGGTTGTTTTTGATGGGGGAGCAGATTTTTTTGTTGGTGGTAGATGGTGGTAAATGACAGTGAAGAGCAAAAATGAAGAATAAAAAATGAAAAGCAAAAGCAGCTGAATAAATGGAGCTCCCTACATGCAAAGTAGAGGTGTCTGGGAACTCTAACGTGAAGGAAGAGACACAAGTGAAAAATAATTAAATGAAATAGTATTCACTATAACAGGAGATTACCAGGCTATTCACAGAGTAGTTTATGTGGCTGAGCTTTTGTATTTCTTTCATGTCAAGAGCTGTTAGTTCTTAATCTACTAGTAACACACATAAATGGCTAAAGCAACATATTTTTCCTGAAGAGGAAATCTCTTTTATCAAAAGCTAGCTCAACTAATCCATCTCCTTCATGATGCTATTTTGCCAGCTGGCTTACTTACAAACTTTTTTTTCCCCTCATTCTGTTTATCTACCACTTTTGCACATTACAGGAGGTTTCTGTCTCCTTTAAGTATGAAAAATGTGTTTTCCTGAACTATTTGAGAGACAAATACATATATTTATAAAATCATTTCTCAAAAAAAAAAACAAACCCAAGGAAACTGTCAGTGGTATGATACCTAGTTTAATTTGGAAAGTTACATTTTAGAAATGGGCACTAGTTGTTTCCTATTTGTCATATTTTAGTGAAGATGGATATTACTTGGGGTTTTTTCCTTTTTTTTCCCTGGCAACAACAGCTTTGCAAATTCAACCTTGTGTCGAAGCTGAGTTGTATTGGGTAAGATTCATCATCACTAAGGGTTGTGCAATCACTGAGTTAAAGTATTTTTCTTCCATCTATGTATTTATACATACCCAACACCCAGATGTCAAAGAGCAGTATGCTGTGGTTTACATTTTTAGTATAGTGGTAGAACCACTCAAGATTCACGTGACTGTTTTCTCCAAAACATTGTGCCTAGCAAAAAAAAAAGAAGCAGACTTCTTCCTCTCACAGCATCTGTTGAGCGATACTTTTTCACTGTGTTACCTGCATCTCCTTGTGAGGATTATTTTAATATGATGATTTTACTATGGTGTGCACGATCTTTTGTACAAAGTAGTCATACTGCTAAAAAGGGCTGAATCACTATCTGAAGGCAATTACCCAATGTCTGAATTAAATCATAGAATTGTTTGGTTGGAAAAGACCTTCGAGGTCATTGAATCCAGCCGTACCTGGCCTACTAAACTGTATCTCTGAGCTCCCCCATCTACCCATCTTATGTCCAAACTGTACCTCCCCCGGTGCAACTTGAGGCCATTGCCTCTTGTTCTGTCACTAGTTACCTGGGAGAAAAGACACTCACCTGCCTCACTACAACCTCCTTTTGGGTAGTTGTAGGCAGCAATTAGGTCTCCCTTCAGACTCCTCTAAACTGAACAACTTCAGATCCCTCAGTTGTTCCTTATAGGGCTTGTTCTCCAGCCCCTTCACCAGCTTTGTTGCCCATCTATGGACACACTCCAGTGCCTCAATGTCCTTCTTGTAGTGAGAGGCCCAAAACTGAACACAGTATTCAAGGTGTGGCCTCACCAAAGCTGAGTACAGGGGAAAGGTGACTTCCCTGGTCCTGCTGGCCACACTGTTTCTGATACAGGCCAGGATGCTGTTGGCCTTCTTGGCCACCTGTGCACACTGCTGGCTCATACTCAGCTGGCTGTTGGCCAACACCCCCAGGTCCATTTCCACCAGGCAGCTTTCCAGCCACTCCTCCCCAAGCCTGTAGCATAGCATGGGGCTGATGTGACCCAAGTGCAGGACCTGGCACTTGGTCTTGTTGAACCTCATACAGTTGGTTGCCACCCATTGATTGAACCTGTCCAGATCCCTTTGAGAGCCTTCCTACCCTCAAGCAGATCAACACTCCCACCCAGCGAATTTACTGAGGGTGCACTCAATCCCTTCATCCAGATGTAGTGTTTTGTTTGGTTCACTGGTGAGTGTGTAAACAAATGTATTTCTTAATTATGAATGGGTAGAGGTAAAATCACTTCCCCTGGAGCTCGCTGACTCCTTCCATTGCGCACAGTGCCCTCGCGTGGCTCTTCCATTTTCCTAATGCAGCCGACGGGTGATGATGTTTGAACGGTTCTGCGTACTCAACTCTGTTACTGCACTTTTTATAACACATCATATCTTTGGGATTTTATGGATATATGCTAAAGCTTAAAAACTACAAATAGCTTATTTACTATACTAAACTTCAGGGGTAGTTTTATATTCAAATGAAAACCCTAAAAGCAAAATCCCAATAATCAATTCAAACCCAGCCAGGTAATGACCCAGCTGTGGAGGATTGGTTAGCTGACAAGGGT
>NW_010300339.1:0-28534 GCF_000700745.2 Antrostomus carolinensis | reverse complement strand
AGGATGAGATCCAGCAGCACCCCTCTCCTAACCACAGCTGAATTATGTCACAGAACAACCTTGTAAAATAGGTGTATTTGTAAGCATCTTTGTTTTTAAAGGTGTATTTTTCTTAATTTCAGCTTGACAATTTTGATATATTTGTGTATGGAAGAATGATGTTTGTTTTTACTGATGAAGAAAAGACAGGAAGGAAATTTGTTGGAGGCAAAAACAAGTGAGAGACAATTAGATCATGTATCCTTGCAAGATCACCAACAACTTGTCGATAAGAAAGAAACAGTTTCACAGAGCAAACAGAAAACCTGTACAGATGGTTCACAGTGTGAAAGTAACTGAGTAACTGTTAGAACCTAATGTTTTCTCTGCTGAATTACTTCAAGGAATTGGTTGTAGGCTCTGCAGGAAAGAAGTCGCTGTTACCCAGAGGTATTTTCAACAGATCAAGGTTTATACCAAATAAAGCTCCTATATCATTCTTATACTGATAGTCCTCAAGAGCTTTCCAGGAGATGGGTGTCATCACTATACAACTAATGACTGTTACAACATAATCCCTCAGAGCAAAAAATAGCAAGCTCTATTTGCAAGAACTACCAGAATAATGGAAGTTTTTAAGAATTAAAAAACACCCACAGGAATGGTCGCTGCCACTACACATTGCATCCACTATTTTTTTAAATAGCAGCTTCAAAAAAGCTGTAATATAATTATAATTGTTTTTTAGAATAAATCTCAGTAACTTGCATCGCTTCAGCTTCCATCTGTGACCATCTCAGATCACTGAAACATGTCCTTGTCAGTAACCAAATCGTAAACTGATCAGATCCTAGCTTTCCCTTCATCTCCATTGTTCTGTAGCCCTTGCCAGAGGAGTATCCTTTTCCTTCATCTACATTTCTAGGTTATCAGCTTATATCCTCTCTTACTTCCTTTACGGGTTAATCTTGGTCAGATTCTATCTAATATCCACCCTGGAGACGTCCTTTGTCTCTGTCAACAACTGAAGTCCCACAGGTCACCTTTATAAGAGCTTAGGTTTATCCACTTTCCCCCTCCCCAGTCAGCTCTATCAGGAAACTGGAGAATTTTGATTCTTAAAGGACAAGTAGATTGTGGCTGAGCTCTTGCATTTACTCTTGTCCCCACTTTCCAATGTGAACTGTCTTCCTGGGTGTTGGTCCTATCTCTGTAGTTCACCTTTTCTTCCACAGTCTATGTCTGCTGCTCACCTTATGTTCTGTCTCCAGATCAGTTCTAAGGAGACTAAATTATATTTTGTTAAAATGCACCAAAATAATCTTCTAAAATCCTTTTTTTCCCCCCACTATTATGAAGATTAGATTTCTCATTTCAGTTGCTGCAACCTCCTTTTATCTCTGGTTCCTTTTATTGTTCACATCCCTTAGATACTAACAAACAAGGAAAAAAATACTAAAATTATCTTGTCAGTCAAACTTACCAAATTTTGTCGGCCTAAATACATACCTATCATTTATTTTTTCTTTGTATAACAAATTTAAGCTTCTTTTCTTCACTTTTAGATCACTGTAGAACTATTTTGCTTCTATCCTCTGCATTAAAACTCTTTTAATGAGTTTTATATTTTATATTAAAAAAACTCATTATACAGTGGCACAGGGCTAGGAGCCTGGTTTCCCACTTTGCAAATACCTATTCTGTTATTCATCACAGTATCTACTGAGTATTGAATTAATGCCTTTCACAAACAATTTTGTGAGGCTCCCCTACCATTTTCTTTTAAATATTATTTCAAGAATAATTTCCTGAAATACTTTCATTAGTAACCTGGAGGTGAAAAACTATACATACATTAATATACATTTAAGTATGCATATGGCATACACATATGGAAGATGGCATACTTAATTTGTTTGTGTCTTCCGATACTTTTCACAGTGCTCCTTTCCATGGAGCTTGGAGAAAAAGAAGTTTATAAGGTCACTATTCATGTTTATAATCAAGCTGCAATTTCCCCTGAGACCTTGTCTTTTCAGTTCTCAGTACTTCAGAACACAGATCATGTAGTACTACATATCTAGACACTGCCTAACACTGTGGCAGTGACCTCTTGGTGTACAGACAATGTAAGTAACAATAGCAATGCCAATAGTGACTGAGAGTACACAAAATGCTGTTGACAGATAAAAGGTTATGTGCATTGAAGTTTGGAAAAAAAAAACAACAAAAAACCAAAAAACATTACTTTAGGCCTACTGTGAAGATGATTGTGATTTGATTTCCATTAAGGGAATTCACTGGAAAGCACTTAAGTCTCTCATCAACCAAAATGAGACTTCAGAATCAAACTATAATTTTACTTTAACAAATATAGACATGGAAATATCTACATCGAATACTCTTTCTTAGAGAAGTATCTGCTATATTTGGCATTTTACTTTAACAAATATAGACATGGAAATATCTACATCGAATACTCTTTCTTAGAGAAGTATCTGCTATATTTGGCATTTTGCACTATATACCGATTTAATGACAAAATACACATACACTAGTACTTAGTATGATAATGAATGGTCTTAATTGTCTTTTTTGTGTTCCTAAACATAGCAGATATAGTGCTGACAGTTTCTTCTGATTAAAGGGATTAAAAAGAACTAAAGCTTTGATATAAAGTGTCTTAGAAATACTCTTTGTCCAGAAGCTTTTTAACATATGAATAGAAGAGAAGCCATTCACACACAAGATCCTACCAAACCAAATTATGTTTGGACACACAAGAGAGAAAATCAGCTGCCTGACCCTCAGCTGCCCTTTTAAGCAAATCCACCATGAGAGAACATCCAACAGTTAAGCATGACAAGAAAATAGAGAGGAAAAAAAGCTAAAATTATTAGGATCCAGATGGCATTATAGGAAAAAATACATACCAGTATTTTGCTTCAGTCTCACACTGTTGCCAGGCAATTCCATTTTAACTCTCTGCCAAAGTAGAAGGCTGGGGTAAAGGCAACTTATTAAATAACAAAAATATAACAATATAGCCATTTCTAACATCATAGATCTCTTGAAAACAGATTGCTGTCTACAAAATCCACATGACAAATTAGGGAATGAGCGTATTTTCTACTCTCTTTGGGATTATTACTTAAAAACTTGAGTATAAAAGCAGTAACTATTTGCAAACAGAACAAGCAAAGTCTCTTTTATAGATCTTATAGTGAAACCAAAAGGTTGGTGATAATGTCAATAAAGTAATTGCAAAAAAAATATTTATTTTTGTATAAGCAATGCTGCTGTATAGTCTGAGCTCAACATTCAGGTTGGAAGAAAAATTATCTGCAATAAATGGATAAGCCACCAGTAAACTTGTTAAGAATTCAGAATTAAAGATTTGAGGTTATGGTATTTCAAATAAACACCACAAAGGTTTTCTATTGCTAGAAGCAGAAATAATTGCAAAAAAAAGTGTATTTTCTTACTGAGAAATTCTTTTTTGTAGGACACATCATCATATGTCATTGATGGTATCATTTGTTTGCCACTCAAAAAAAATCTTTCTTAGAAGAGTTTCACATCTCATTTCCACTCTAGCTCTTTCTCTGAGCACATGAAATGGCCAAAGTTAATTTCTGCCTTCTTCATCTCCTTCATACTACCAGAGTGACAGGCAGAGTCTTACACTAAATATGTATTGCCCCAAGCCATTATTTATAATACAATTTGAATATTATGTTGAATACTGAACACAGTGGTGGTCAGCATATATGGATTTCAGTCTTAAGATGAGGAAGTTGGGATCCTCAGCCAATGGAGGGCTATGTGACCATATCTGACCACAGATCAGATTTGACTAAGGTATAAACAGAGTCCCACGGCAGAGACATTTTGAGTTGGTCCTCCTCACAGCAGCAGGTCTGCAATTGGAGACTCTCCCCTTGGGTTGGGATGCCACCCAAGGAAACTCCTCGAGGTTGAGGGTCCACCCTTTATTAGGTGAATGATTGTGCATTTTTGATCATCGTCCTTAAACCTTAAGAATTCTTAGGTCAGCAGTGTATATTAGCTCTCAAACAACATTCTGAACATACGGATTGTTAATGTTTGTCAAAGTCTCAAATCAGTTTTGGTTAGAGTAAAACTTAATTTGATTTTGTCATCATGTTGTAAAAATAAAACCTGTTTCTAGTTTGTTGGTCAGTCTGGCTTGGTTTCATGAGGTTTCACAACAAAACAATAGAGAATTTTTGCAAAAACATTTAATAGGTTTTAACCATAATTGCCTGCTGAATTTATTTGAGATTTGTTGTACATTAAAAGAAGAACCAAAATACCACCAAGCATTGACAGATTTTTGTGCAAGCATCTAAAAATTTGTCAGAAATCAATAGGAATGTAAAGACATTAAATATAGTATTACGTGAATCTAGCGCAAAGATTGTTTACAAGTTTATTTTAATCAGTTCCAAAATTGTGCAAAGCTGTTTCATTAAATACAAGTAGTATAAGTGTATGTGTTTAACATGCATGTGTGAATCTATATTGTTATTTACATAATGGCAGAGAAAGAGAAGCAAGAGAGAGGAAGATCTCCAGATATAAGTATCTAGATGTAGGTACATGGAAGAAAGCTTGTCTTTATGAAGGGTCATCTTGCATCTTGCTGGTAGACCTCAAATCATCCACGTTATTTTCCTTTCTAAGTAGAGGAACTAATCTGTTGTGTTAGTTCACTGTTAAGTCTGGCTATCTAAATAGCAAGCAAAATGTACCATTAAAGCACCAATGGTGCGCACTTACATTTTGGGATTTAACTCCATCTGGAAGCATAATTAGTAAACGTGCATGAGAGATGGCTGAAAATCTTATTCTCATGTAAAAGTGCAGTGGGGAAGACATGTAGGTGCATTTTTCTACACAGATAAATCAGTGTCTTATACACAGAGCAAGTATAAGGTCTCAACCCAAAATAAATCAAAAAATAAAGGGCAAAAACTATAAGAAATATGGGATACAAAATTTTATTGGAAATGGCTTAACTACATTGTTAAAAGAAAGAATAAATTAGTCCTGCTTTTATAATAAATTGGACTAATTTATCCTAGATACATTCAGACAATAAATGTGAGTCCTGGAGTTAAAAATCTCAAGTCATTTTCACAAAAGGAAAGCTTTCTCAGGCATTTCTCTGAATTATTTTTGAGAACTTTATCCTGTGAGATAATTAACTTTACAATATGTTTATGTTATTCAGTACCCTCAACCAAAAAACACATCCTCACATCATTAAGCTGTCAAGGTTCTTTCAATAATATCAGTTTTTCAATTTCATGGCACTAAAAAGAAACTTTTTATTTAAGATGTTTCTTGTTAAAAGACCGAATGATGGACTAACAAGACCACAATCTATTTCAAATATATTTCAAAGCTGCTAGCAAAATATTTGTAGCACTTTACATTAGTATGTATCAAGTTTTGATTCCCCAAAGGACTGCTTCAGGAACTGTCCTTTGACTATGAGACTGTTCAGTACCACTTTGGCTCCATGGATTTGGCTTGCCAGCACTCTTTGTAGATTGTTCTGAGCCTGACGAGAAAACAAATAACAGTTACTAACATCCACCACTTATAGCTCTCACTTTACATTTCTCATCAGAGAGTATTGGAAATGACAGTAAGGATGAACATTAATCTCTCATGGTTCAATAACAAGAGGAATGAGGATAGTGTGGTTTTTATCAATAATGGGAGGAAACTGCAGTGAAACATTTTGCAAAGATTATAGAGACTGGGTCAAGCTTTTTAAACTTCATATTTTAAGAGACCTAAGAGCTCCTCCCCTTAATTTTCCACCTCTAAATCAAAGACACTCCAGAGATTTGACCAACTGATTTTATTTCAAATAAGCCATAATCATTATTCACCTTGTCAAATGTTAAATAAGTCATACAGCAATTAAAACTGCTTATTTTTTTAATACAAGGAGTTTTTACCAAAACTTTTTACACTAACTGAATAAAATGCAATTGTCCAGCTGAGACATCACGTAAAAACAAAACAAAACAAGACTGGTTAATCTTTCAATTGTAGATAGCATGTAAGGGTTAAATACTGGTTGAGATAAACATTATTGTTGAGACTGAAATACAAATGAGTTGCAGAAATACTGCAGGGATTCCCCTACATTCAGAGCCTTTTTCAGTCTGTAATTGCCTTTTCAAGGAAGATAAGAGATGTGTAAAATACTGGAAGGTTATCTGTTCCTTTGTAAAAACAAAACAAAAGAAACAAAATCAAATAAATAAGGTGCCCACTGAGTGGGATAAAGGCTTAGTTAGGGCACTATGATTCTAGTGATCATAGAAGTCAGAACACAGCAGAGCTTCAAGTCTGTTATAGGATCTATTTGATAAAAATTGAAACGATACATGAAGAAAAGTGTGAAAATAGATAAAGGAAACTAAAAAAACATTTTAAAAGAATATAAAATATCAAAACAACTGCATATATCAATAGCTGCTTTGCAGGGTGAGATTGTCTACACACAGACTCTAAAAACTTGACATTAAAATAGAACATTGAGTCATCCCTACCTCTTTATCTACTACTCCTACCACTACTGTAGTTTATGCTAGAATTTATCCTTAAAAATAACATTACAAGGACCTTTCTTGACAGTTTTATGACACCTTTTTCATTACTTGAGGAAACAGGATTCCCAGAAAATCTCATTTTATCTCTAAGCAAAAAAAAAAAAAATGTAAGTAAGATTGTGTCTTTATTGATACTACTGTTAATATTCCTGTGGATTGTCTTTGTGTCAAGAAGCTTAATACAAAAGGCGTATACATAGTATAAAAACATAGCCTCTGTCAAAGTGTAGACAATGTTCCCTGACTATAACTTTTAGAACAATATTCTCGATTTTAAAGAGTACGTAAACTGTCAATTCTTACTGGATTATTTTTTAATTATTATTTAAAATGAAATTACTCATATTTTTCTGGAATAGGTGACAAAAATCAATAGTATTATTATTTTCAGAGTAAGCCATTTATAAAGGACCACAAATGCATTCCAAAATTAAAATAACTTGGATTATATTTTCAGCCATGTTTTTTTGGTTATTATTATCCTATACAGCCTCTTAGAAACAACATCTGGACCACATCTGGGGCTGGTATCAAATTTCAGGTAATACCTCTTCTAAAGATTCATAGACATGTTAATATTTGTTTAAATACATAAGAATATATTACATTCTACTTAATTTAACTTAAAAAGTTGACTACTTATAAGGATGTTTCAAGGAATGAGGTTGTCTGCTTTCCTTGTTCTTTGCCAAGTGATCTATAATGTGGCAGCATGTAGAGTTTCAACTGTCCAAGCAATTTACTCTAGTAGCAAAAACAAGAACTATGAAGTAAGCAGGTTCCAGTAACCCAATATGGTTGGTAACATCTGCTTGATCTATGAAGATTTGTCTGGTGTCTTCATAATGCATTTAACTTACTATTTTCTATTTCCCCAAATTAACACAATAATTAGATACCTCTTTCACAGTGATAGACTAAAGATTAGTTAATATTTGAAAAATCCTTTCAGAAGCCCTGTGTAAACACTAATAATTCTTACTAAATTAACTTTGTCCTGGGGTGGATGTGCAAAACACACATTGGAAAAGAACTTTTTCAGTAGTCATAGGAAGAGTAGATGAAATAAAAAGGAAATGAAGAACATGAGTACAAACAGGCATATCTGACAGTTTATTCTCAATGATCAGTTTCTGTGGATCTTCACTATGTTGATTAATGAGACTGAATATCATATTTTTTATTAAAATAATAATGATGACAGTAATAATAGCATATACAAATGAGTGATGTACAGTGCAATTGCTAACCCCCAATGACTGATGCCCAGCCTGTCCCCAGCCAGCAAACCCAGAGCAGAGATAGTCCTGAAACCAAAACCGCAATCCCAGAAGAGTGAGCCCGAGCAATTTCTGAGAGAATCCACAGCTTTCTGGTCAGTCTTTGTTAATATACAGAACATGATGTGATATGATATGGAATATCTCATTTGCATATCCATTCCCTTTAACTTTATTTGCTTATCTGAAACTTCTTAATGTGACCTTTATATGCATTATTAGGATGATTGTAGTTTTAGAATGGCAGTAAAGCACCTTATATGCTATAAGGAGGCTGTAATTTTTTTTATGTTCCTTACCTGTGCTAATGGGAATAAAGGATAAATATTATGCCTCTCTAACAAAAAAAACATTTGCCAGTGGGTGCCACAAAGCTAAAAGCACAAATCTTCAAGAGTCTGAATAAAATAAGCAGGCTCCCTCACTGGGATCTCTAACAATCATATAATTTTTTAACTGGGCATGAAACACACAGAAGCCAACAAGCTATATACATCAGCACTTTCAGATCGTGTTTTCAGTGCTGTTTACAGGAATTGTTAAGAAGGAACAACAATATGATTAGATGCATGTAAATGTGCTGTGGTTGCATTTGGCTTCGTAGCATCTTCCATTGACATGTATATGCACATTTACCAGAGGTATGTGAATTATTTGTACTTACAAATAGAAGGTTTACAATGTAAGCTCTGACAAATTTTTATGCCCTTGAAGTTGAATTTTGCCAAATTCTTTTCAAATGATTCTGTTTTCCCCGTAAACTTGAATAAAATGCCACACTTCCTGGGAATACAAAAGGGTATTAAATTAAGTTATGGAGATACTCACAAATAAATGTCTGTAGTTCTAAATCTCATAGTAAAATTGAATTGGACAAACCTTTGTTCCTAAGTTAATTAGAGACAGAACATCTGACAAATATAATGAAGAAACACTATTATCAACTTCAGTAGTTTCCCAAAAGAAGAAGAGTTATTTGCATTTCCAGATTTTAATTTCATTTGAAATTTAAACACAGATTATAGCCACTTAACAACCTTCTCTGACTAACAGTCATAGATTTTCTTCCTATTACATGTGTAAAGTCTTCCATCTTTCATAAGAATGTCAAGCCCTTGCTGAAGCTTTCAATAAAGTTTTACTTTGGTGAGCTTTAATATGAAAATAGACATGCCTTTCCTCTGAAATATGGGTGCTCTTTTAATCTGACTGATGTTAAGTGCAGTGAGTTAAGTATCTTCACAAAGATATTTGTTTTGTAGAAAGATGATAACAAAATTATTACCTTTATGTTAAGAAATACAAGCTGAATAGTTTGGGATTTGGGACCAAAATATTATTACATTTTAATAAAAATCATAGTACAATTTTAATTCTGGCCTAAACAAAGATGCACTCCAGATAATTTGCAAGTATGTGATTTCCAGCCTAGGTCACAAACCATAAAAGTTAATGGGAATTTTGGCATCCACATCATGGTCATTAGATTGAGCTTTATATGTTCTGGGAAAGTTCCAGCTAACATGGGAATGGAATTACAAATTCTCCCTGATAATCTTAGCATTTTATTAACTGATCTTTTGAGGTCCCTTCCAATCCCCAACATTCTGTGATTCTGTGTGATTCTGTTACAGTATTATGCCTGACTGAAAAAGTGCTTGAAGTCTCTCATTCCTCATTCAGATCTTATGACCATGACTGAGAATTAAAAAAAATATATATTATCATCTTTGTTGATCTTCCTTGTGATGTGAAACATTAGTAATAGTTCTGAGATGGGAATTTCCCTCTTTTACTTAAATATAGGACAGTAATTTTATTCTTTGATGGGGGGGGGGGTGAGAATTAGACGTTCTTTTATCTTATAATATATTTGAGCCACTATTTTTTAACTATCAGTTGAGCTCTGAAATCAGGTAAATTCTGATGTGAATTATGGATATGCTTAAATAGTTGTCAGAATTAATATAAAAATGGGAATAAAAAGTCAGAAGTTGTTTTGGGCATGATATTCCATGTCAAAATGTAATATTCTATCAAGTCTGTCCTAGCTAGTTCTAATGCCTTCACCTCTCCCTGAGTTCTGTTATTTCCTTCAATTTGTAGTGGCTTGATTTCACTTCTGGTTATTGGAAGATGCATTTTGTATTTCATAAAAAAGCTGAAAAGACACAAAGCATTACTAAAGGGATTGAAGACATGACCGGTCATGTTTGCCCAAAGCACAGAAATGGAAGTTACATTCAGGGAAGCTAATGGTTAAAAATAGAAACACACTGTTCACATTTTTTGATTTGTGTAATGTTCAGAGAAACATCAGCCTGAAGGCTCACACACTCTATACATGACTGCAACAGGCTGCCTAAGGAAGTTGTTGAGTTACCATCCCTGTAGGTATTTAAACAACATGTAGACGTGGCATTTAGGGATGCGGTTTAGTGGTGGACTTGTCAGTTCTGGGTTAATAGTTGAATTCAATGATCTTAAAGGTCTTTTCCAACCTAAATGATTCTATGATTCTGTGATTCTAGGACCCCAAACAAGACTGGTGTCTGTATTCTGTCGTTTCACAAAGGTCTCTACAACCTCTATGGCTCTAATATTTGTTTAAAGCTGAGCCTGGTAAGACCAATCACTCTGGCAGTGCTTTTCTGCTTGAATCCATGTCTCAGTCAGAAAGATTTGAGAGAAAGGCATTTTTGTGAAGTCTCTGTCAGTTTTTTGAATTGAAGTTGCTCATATTTTTTGAGGGTCAGTGGTGTGTCAGGAAGACAAAATATATCTTTGTGTATATTTTAAACACTTGTGGCAGACATGTTCTTGCTTATTGTTTCCATTTTTAGAAGTTATTTTCAGAGTTTGCTTTCTTTATGTCTTGGTTTTGTGGGTTTTTGTGGGTTTTTTTAAAGTATGCAACAGATTTAAAAGCTTTCCTACAGATATCTAACTGACTAGCTGTACCCTGACAAGAACATATAAACAGAAAGACAGGATCACTAAGACTCTGACCTGCAGTCGAGCAGGAACAGAACATACTCCAGCTAGGAGGCAGGAAGCTAAATCCCAGACTACAAAGCAGAATCGGAGTCTTAACTCAGAAAACAGTCACCAAAGATGGTTAGGAGTATTTGTTTAAAAAAAGGAGTGATAAATAGAAGTTCAGAAACTTCAAAACTAAGTTCAACAACCAAGGACACGCAAGAGGATTGATGACAGAGTAATCGCTGGTTCTGATTGTCACAAAATGTCACAAAGTAATCAAGAGTTCTTGTGCTGTGTCTATCAGAATGGAGAATGCACTCATGTGAACCTCCAAATAATCACAAAACGAGGGATAGCAATTCAGGTTAACGAAATGCAATTGGTATAAAAATTAAGTGTAGTCCAAAAGCCCAATAATTTGTTATAATGTTTTGACCTGAAAAATTATATTAAATTGTAAATAGCTTCTAAATTAAAACAAAGACAAATTGATGTCAATATCCTTAAATCTTATATTTCTATGTTTTTGGCATGGGCTGGGATCATAATTCGAATCTATATTTTTCACATTTGACCCACCTCAAAACTTTTTATTCTTTTTCCATCCTACTTGCAGGGTAAAATAAATTGTTCATATGAAAAGCCTAAATAGTTTTGTTTATGAAGTCTTTTCCTTAAGCCATAATCCATACTACTCAAACCAGAAGGAATGTGAAATTCCTTGATCTGTCTCATTCAATTTCTGACTTACACTTATTTCTCCCACACTTGTGTTTTGTAGATGTTTACTTCTGAAGCTGCTAAGGATGTGGGGTAGGATTTTCAAAATTGCCTTTTCATATATATTTGCAAATAAAACATAAGAGATACCTAAAAGCTATGATATTTGAAAAATAAATTATTTAATAAGTGTAAAATACTTTCTACTATGCGGTACTCTCCTTGACTCATAGGAAATATCCTTGGGCTATAGGATCCACACAATGTCACAATATGGCAAAGTGGTTTGATCCTTGGGTTGTTAACCCTTTTAACACTTGGATGTTATTAAAACTCAGGACATGGTGTGTTTTAGTAGAAAAAAGCACATTGTTTTGTTCCCATCTCTCCTGTTTGCCATCTCCTGAAGCAATGTGGAGAGCAAGAGTCCCATCTGCCCTGCTCAAACCTGCTGTTTTTCCCTCAGTACCAGCAGCCTTATGTACAGGCATATGCAATGAAGGAGATGTTGCCTGTCACAAAGAACTACTGTTATAAATTTATGTACTTTTTTGTCTATTAAATTTAGTATACTGATCAAGCAGTGTACTGAATTATAAACATTCGTCCTTTTTTTATTTCTAAGATTTGGGCATCTCTACAGCATTTAAATATCATATAAACCCTTTATTTTAAATAGAAAACAAGAAGCAGTAGGGAGGGTGGGAGGGGGGAACAAAAAAAACCAAAACTGACAAAATCCAGAACTTTAATAGAAAACATAAATTTCACATAAATGTATATGTGAAAAGTCTGAAAGTCAATACCATGCTACTTTACAAGAAAAGGTGTATTTCCTCTTATGAAATGTACATTTAGATTGTTTTAAGAGTGCTTTAGCATTTACTGTTTATATCAAGATTTTCTTAGAGGAAACCAAGGAGCAGCTGTAGAACACTATGAAGCAGAAGTCATAAAAGTGTATATGTGGGATGTTGAGTGAAATAAGTGATTAAAAAAAAATCAGACCATCTACAATGCTAATGGTACACTTGGTGATTTTGAATAATTAACTTTATTAGCTCCCTAGAAATGAGAACATTACCTGCAGAGCTGACTGCAGTTACCATATGTTGGACAGCCACCTAATGCAATGATACTTCACAACATTCAAGTGTTAAAAAGCATACCACAGGGAAACAGTTTTATGGAATAATTCCATGAACAGCACAGAATTGCATCTGTGCACCTGAGGATGTTATTATGTGGTAATAGAGGCTGTATCTGCAATGTATATGAAAGACGTAGAGGTTGAATAGACCATCTCATGTGCTCCCTGTAGAGAGAAATGGGAAGGGGTAACTGAACACTGCAGCACCAGTACTGCAAAACTCGCAGTTCAACTACAGGCAATGTAAGATGAGAACAGACAGAGAATCCCAGTCCTATCAAGAAATAGATTGGAAGACTTCACTGAAAAATCAGTTTCAGGGGTCATGAGAAGAGAAGATAAAATTAAAGATTGAAAGTCCAGGAAAGAATGTAAGGGTAATGCAGAAGCCTGAGAAGCCTGGACTGCCTAAGTAATGTGCTTTGCCAAGGTGGAGCACAAGATACAAACATTATATTGAAAGGTGTGAAGGTTTCATTTTTAAGAGACTTTTAATTTTTAATTTTTAATTGCCCATTGTGCATGGTACAGCAATCTTCAGGTTTTCATCTGCTATATTTTTTCCAAATGTTTTCTGGTTTCTCTGCCTTGTCTATAAGAGATCATTGCATCTGCTATGCAACAAAAAGATTACAGAAAACGTAATTCCAAATTTCCTAACAAGTAAGATAGCATGATATTGATGATTAGATAAATCCGATTATATGTTTACAAAATTTTGAGTTATAAATGTGTATATGAATAAGGATAGATATGCTAGTGTTGACAAGTAGATCCGAGGTAACACTAGCATATCAACACAAGATAAAAGAGTAAGTTTTGTAGAATTCCTGCTATTTTCATAGAAATACCAAAAGAATAAAGCACAGAGAAAAGGATCCCTTAAGTAGGGTACTCAGAGAAGTAGGAAAATCATTGAGTATGTGACTGTCTGCTCCTACATATTAATATCTGAATATATATCAGCATCTAATATTCTAATGTGAATGCTTAGCACCTCTGAAGAACAGGTCTGTCCTGAATTAGAACACAGTGACACAAAATATCTCATATCTCTAGAAGCACAAATATCTAAATCTAACCTCTGTTTCACTTGGAGCAGAATGCGAATAGAATGTCAAGAGACTGAAGGGACAATTGCAATCATTAGGGAACTCTGTAAAGTTAGCTGTTCTGCAGGACTAAAGAATATTTCCTCAAAATAATGCCAAATAGACTTGCTTAAAAAACAGACATAGATGCTGCATTTATTTTTATTTCTTAAAATATAATATATTTTATAGCATATAATGATTTTTGAAATACTTAGCTATTTAGAATTCTTAGCAGTATTAAAGTAGTCTTTAAATGCAGATTTAAAAAAGGAAGAAAATCTATAGCTAGGCTGAGATTCTTCCTGCACTGGGAATCCTAGGGAGATTCCCCTGCCCCAGAAAAAAATGGCCAGAAAAAAGTTGCGGTCCCTGGACTGTATGGTAGTAATTTAGCACCATTAGTGATTAGAAAATACCCTCCTTCCCACCGACTTCACTGTAAGGTATCTCTGGTGTGACAGGAACAGATCGTTGAGTTCTTTTATTTTTAGACTGACTACCTAAAAAAGTTCATGAAAAGGACTTTTAGGTTGTACCTGTGAGTTTATTTGAACAGCTACTAGATCTGAGAAACTTCACGATGAGACAGAAGGGAAGTGAAAGGAGATTTTCATCTCCAGACCACTGTGCCTCTGAAGAGACAGCTTTGCTTTTCCTCCAGTCCTGTTTTCAGTCTGACAACACTTGTGCAGGTATTTAGGTAACAGTAAACTTGTATCAGTCACCACAACCTATATGTGTGTACATATAAACTTTTTTTCCAACAGGCTTCTTTCCTGGTTCTCTGCCTTTCCTTGCAAGGCACCAGGCTGCTTCTCACATCTGAGTCTCAACCTCTGACTGTCCTGGTCAAGAAACTTTTATTCCCTGAAAATACCCAGTCGCTCCCAGCCTAGACTTAGTTTTCTCCCTGTTTCAAGGTTTCAAGCAGTCAGGTGGAAAAGAATAGGCAACTTTGACTTTCAACTGCCCAGCTTCAGGGGAAAATAACCCAGAGAGAAACAAGAAAAATTAAGCACAACTTGTGCTGCCCAATTCATTTTCCCTGGAAACTGTTTATCAGGAAACTGTAATCCCTGGTCTTTAGACTTGGTTAACTTTCATGGGGTATTTTTCCACATCTCTATCTTCATTCAGTGAACTGCTACCTGGTAAGTATTTTACTGCAAGATGTTAAAAAATTCCTCAGTCACTACATGAAAAATAACTTCTATTTGCACTCCCATCAGAGCAATGGTGTCCTGAATTGGCACAGTATATGGATTACATGGATTACTCTGAGCCCAAAAACCAGTCCATTAAGTTTGGGGTTTATATGTTGAGCTCTTCTGTTTATATAGGTTCTGCCATATTGTCCCTCTTCAGTGAATACACAGAAGACTTGATTCTTCTGGACTGTCATTCAAGCATGTTTTGTCCAATGTTTTGCCAATTAATGGGGCCTGACAGAAAGGACACCAGCACCAACCAAAAGAGTAACCTTATTTTACTGATTATCTGGATGTAATACAAAAAAGGAATAATACAGTAAGCAATCAGAATAAGATAAGTATATTGTTAAGCAACAACACAAGGTTAGGCAATGCATCTAAACGTTACTACACAAAGTTAACAATAGTGTTTAAGAAAGATACATCACTAATTGCCCTATTTACCATCATCCAGACCCGTAGTTGCTGGGGTGCCCCAGAGCAGCGAAGGTTTGGAGAACCTTTCCCGGCAATTGGAAAGTCCTGTGTAGTGTGTCCATCAGCAGATGAGGCCACCAATGAGTCCCTGCACAGGGGTCCAGCTTGTAGTGCTTAATTATCAAACTCAGCAAGTCAGGATGACTTGCATTTTTCTTTGTGCAGACATATCTGGCACATCATCCTCCAGGTTGGATTCTGCCCAAAGTCTGGCCAGTCCTTAGGGAGGAATCCAAGAGAGTATTTCTTGTGGTTTTAGCCACATATTTCTTAACTGATATCTTCCTTCTCACCATCTATTTCAGTCCTAACCAAGGACATTTGCTGATTATACGTTTTTAATTTTGGCTGCTAAAAAGTTTCTGATTGCTGTTGCACTATAAATGTTATAACAAATATATTCTTTATAGCGTCCCTCTAGAGGTCAACAATTAGCTTGGGCCTGTTACCCAGGCCTTGGCATATCAAAGCACCACCTGCTAGCTTTGTTTCCATTAAAATTATGTGTTAGGAAGAAGATGATCTCTGTAATCTGTCATGGTACTGATGCCATATCAGACCTTATTTTTAGTTATAAGAGGCTACTAATATGGGGAGAATAACACATGAACAATATACAGAAAGCACAGTAGTTTCTGTAAAAAAAAAAAAAAAACAAAAAAAACCCCAAACAAACAAAAAAACCCAACCCAAAACCAAAACCCAAACCAATACACAATTTATTTCTTATCCAATTATCATTTCCCTCACATCACAAAAGGACCTGACGTCCCTGTTGCCCCATGGACCTTGTTGCCTTTACCAGAGGCCAGCTTTGAGGTGGTGCAGACATGGGACCTGGGACTGGGTGAGAGTGTTGCTGTCTGTGAGCGAGCTGGGAGCAGCCCTGTGGGCTGGGGCTGATCCTAATGGCTGTCACAGGGCTTGACCTACAATTAGTGTTCAGATTCTCTAGGATTGTCCATCTCTCCTAAAAGGACACTTCCTCTGCCTATTTCACTTTCATGCTGCCTTCCCTTGCAAAGCAGCCCACTCTTGTGGCCCCTTACACCAACTTTTCTCAGAGATGCTGATACAGCATCAAACATTTACCATTTCAGGTCAGAAAAAATTTGCAGAAAGTGAAGTGGCATGCATTGTCAATTTAGCTTTAAATTTGCTTTTCTCATGAAGAATATTGGTTTTGAAAATAGACCTTTTCAAACCTTTGCATTATACTTGACGATTCAGTTCAAGAACACTAAGTAATACACACTACATTATGTGTCGGGAGCTATTTGGAAACAGATTGCATATATGAAATACGTGGCTTTCATACCACCTGCATAGATAAAATTGCCTTTGGGCCATTGATTTAATTTTAAAAATCAATTACAATTGATTTTATATTTATATAAACCATGAATAAAGAAGAATATCTAGTTAAATTTCTTTGTCTAAGAAAGTGAAGCTATTGGTATGAAGATCAAGCTATCAGTCCTATGAACTATCAGAAACAGCATATTCACTTAAACATCTACAAAGCTGCCTGAATTATTATTTTTTACAAGAAAATGACATGTAGAGATGAATTAAAAATTTATTTACCTCACTTGCCTAGAGCAATACTTTTGCCTGCTTACCTTACTTGACCTTTTTCTACATTTAATTACATGATTTCCATAAATTCAATGACAATATTAGCATATCAGTATGTCACTGAATATGAATAAATTAACATAGCTAACCCAAAGGAATATGGAGCAATACCTGAAGTGCTGACTTGTATTCTCTCATGTTACATATAACTATGGAATAAGCAGCTTGAGAGAATATCTCAAGCAGAATATCTACTTCATAAACTTCCATTTGTGACAAACCACAAGATACTTCCACAGACTATAACAAATTTCTGCAGTGAAAGATTTTATAGTCTTACGGTCTGAGGGAGAGAAAGATCAGAGAGATCCTGAGTATCCTAGATTCCTTTAGCAGTAGGTGACCTGCACAGTAAATACATTAAATGCATTCTGTTTTATTAATAATGAGTTGTGTGTTCACAATATCAGTAGTGTCACATATGAGCGTATCTCAACTTTTTTTACATACATACTTCAGAATTATCTTAAATCAGCTTTAGTAACTGAACTGAGAAGTGACTTGAAGGTCTCTTGACAAGGACTAATGATAAATGGTAATGCACTCAGTTATGAAAAGTTGAAATGGGATATATTTCCAGTATTCATGTTAAATTTAGTTTTGACATCTTCATTTACATTCTGCAAGGCGAAATAAAAAACACATTAATGAAACTGACAGTTAAATTGGGAAATGTTGCCACAGAGAAATAGCACAAAGGGAAACAGGGATTTGAAACAGAAGATAAAATATGCTCAGAAATTTGCAGACCAAAACAAATAGGAAATTAATATTCCCTCCAACCCATCCAATGAAAAGTGTAGCAGAAGAAAATTGAAATTACCAGTGCAAGTGAGTTTTAAATACTAAGTTACGTGAGAATGAAGATGGTTGACTCTTTTTGCTGCTAGAAATGCAGAAACATCTATCCATGTATGACTATTCATCACTGTGTTTTTGGGTCATCTTATTCATCCTCATATAACAGGAAAATTATACTTTTGCTCTATTACAGTTAGAGACATAATTAAATGTGACTAATTTCTCAAACATATATTGATGTATCCAAGAAATACATTGAATTAATAGATTGTGATGATTGACTGATGAGGAAAACTAAAATAATCAAAGGTTCATGGTAAGCAGTTCATGTGGGAAGTCATCAGAGCAGTCTGAAAATATGTACTGAGGAATATCAAGGAAGAAGGAAGTTCAGGTTTCTACAAGTAGGTACACACATCAGGGAGTAAATTGGATAAAAGCATAAAACTGAAAATTCAGAACCAAGTCAATACTTTTCAACAGTGAGGTTTATTAAACTTTGGGAATTGTCTCTCAATGAGAAGTAATGAGATTTCTATTACTCTGGCCAACTTGCATTAGGAGAGCCAGTCCAATTTTACAACAGGGAATAATTACAATGGCAGGGAGACGGACCAGATGACTCTAAAATCTCTTTTTCCATCCCTGGCTTTATGACACAAGGGAAATCATCTGGAAATACACATTGCAATGGGAAAGGTCTTCTTCCTAATGCTTACAAATAAAGGCACTTTCCAAGTAACGTCTTTTCCCTTTTATTTCTGTGCTCTGACTGCACAGTATCACATGTGTTTTTAAGAGAAACTAATAACATACTAACAACATACATTTTAAAAGAAAAAATAATGCAGGAAAAAAAGCACTGAAAATCATGCTGTGCTTAAAACTGTAAAATCATTTTGCACTGACAAAAACATTTCCTTTCATTTAAATTAGTTGGAGACAATGAAAGTGAAAATTATATATATCCTATGCAAATTCAAATAAGTGTAAAGACAGTAAAAAAGAATTTGAAGACAGACAAAAAAAGGAAGAAAAACAATGCACTCAATCACATGCAAATCTAATTTGTTTAGTGTTACAGTCCACCTAAAAGCTCTGTATTTTGTAATTTATTTTTTTTTCACTACAAAATATTATACCTTACTGGGAGGACATTGAATACATTTTGTGTTGGGAGGATAAAGACATTTCTTTCACTTTTGCAAGACTGTGTTTTTTCTTTCTTTCAGATGCACAACAAACTCACTATTACACTGGTCAATAAGATACATCCCCCTGAATTCTGTGTGAACTCACATCATCAGTAAAGCTATGAAGAAACTAAAATTTGGGGAAGTTTGCTAACATTACAGTCATGTATAGCGGTGTATAAACTGCACATATGTGTGTACTAATAATAATATGATGATGACAATATGTATAATAAGATTTAATTATGTATAATAAATATGTATGTTGTATATATGGCTTAAATCTATTACTAGTTTAACACAAATCCAGCTACCCAGGTGTCACAGTATTTTACTGCATAATAACTGCCAATATTATCACTGATTTTCATAATAAAACTCTTATGTCTTGATCAGCTCAGTTATCTCAGAATAGATTTGGAGATATGATTACACATACATAACCATGACAGTAAAGTCATTTGAATAGAAAACATTCCACACAATGGGTCTTAGCACATCGAATCCATTCCTCAACCATGTTTTCTGATCTTCAGAGTAAGGGTTTGAAAATGCTCTGATATGTTACAAAGAAATTTCTTATTTTGTGAACTTGTGGAAAAGAGATATTCTTATACAAGTCTAGATGCAAATACTGATTTTATATTTAAGTAGTGCAATAATAGTGTAAGTTTTAGCATAGCTCCTTTAATCTCCAATAGTCTAGAAGCACAGAAACATGTGGTTAGGTACATCCATATTACAATTGAAATATACATTTATGACCATTCACTTTGTCTATGCTGAAAAAAATGGAAGAAAAATATACACAAAAATATACAAGCTACTCAGCTTGCAAAAGGTGGCAATGAGCTTTACATTCTCAGCAGCTACTTGGCAGGTTATTCTTTTATCTGAAGAAGACAAAAGGATATCAGATCATTGTAAGGATGATAAATGAGGAACAATTAATCCACGTTAATGCAAAAGATTTAACTTACAGCCTTTTCAAGTTTATCTTTTAAGCTTTCCTGAAGCTTCATCAGATCCTCCTTCTGTATAAGGATATGGTATTATTTTTATCGTTAGTTTCTTGATCTCTCTTGGACTAATCTTTGGAAAAAGCCTGCTGACATCATCAAATAGAGAGTGAGGCACTGAAGAGATAAAACAATAGAAAATAATATGGCTAAACTAATTGGAAAAATTGTAGGTATACCTCTGGTAAAACCATGGTAAGAAAAGAAAATTGATGCAATGAGAGAACCACAAACCAGCATGCATGGTGTCGTTGTTATTTCTAGACAGCTTGTGTCATAAATTATTAAAATGTCTAATAGCTATCCCTTACAACGATAGTAAAACAGAAACCTGCTCAGGAGCTGGCATCTGGCACAAACTCTTGCTGTTCAGAAGTTCTATAAATCTACATGCTGTTTATCATGCTTCACACATGCATAAGGATGTATAAGCCTAACAAATAAGTAAAGAGAGTATTACAGGAAGCATTTTGATCATCAGCGGTGTGCAATATATTTATTCATTAAGACTACAACATAAGCCATTATGAAAAAGACAAGTAGATAATTTTTGCTACAGACACAATGTGCAAAAGTGTCTCAGCTCTTCTGCTTGCCAAGGTTGTGATCAGAAGGTAGATGATTCATTTATATATAAAAAGGAAGTATTTGGTCATTGTCTAAGTCTCACCATATTATTTACCTAAATAAAAGTTCAGATTTGTAACAGATTTAGATAAAAACTCACAAATTACTATCAGAATGAATAATTCTAAACTGATCAAAGCCAGGAATATTAAGATGGATTCACTGTGGCGAAGATGATTGATCACAATTTCTGCTGTGTTAATCTTGATTGATCAGAAACAAAATTTAGCAACACTACAGAATATACACAACTATGTGAGTTCTGCTTTAATTTATAGTCTCCTGGTTTACAGAGAGATTTCTGTCAGATAATACAGGTCTATAAAAAGGAGTCCCTATATTATGTAGACAGTGCACTCTTGCAGTTTAAAAGCTAAGCCCTTTGTATGGAAGAACATATCAATCATGCTACAACACTTCCTTTTTCTCTTTACTTATGGTCATACTCCCCAAAAGCAGCTTTCTGTAGAATTTTATATTGACTGAGATTTAGATCTCTTCCTATATAAATATATTCATCTCAGTCTATGTTCACATTTATGTGGTTGAACTTACTAGAAGTATATAAAATAATATACAATTTCATTATAAATATTCATAAAAACATTCTTACCATATAGCACTTAAAGGAACTCCACAGGAGCTGGGGTCGAGTGAAGTACCTCTCCAAATTTCCAGCACATACTCTTCTGGACTGCTAGAGAAATTAGTCTTTTCTCAGGTCAAAATATCAAACTGTTATTGTCAGTTCTGGACAAATATGAAAAAACACAGAGCATGTGATCTGGGAAACATACCTTTAGCATCACTTCATTTTGGTTTTGAGCGAAACAGGATGCCAGTGGCCTGGGCAGGCATAGTCTCTGTTGAGTTAAAATCTGTCTGGATGGCCAGGCCCGAAGATTGGTGGTAAATGGAGTTAAATCCAGCTGGAGGCCAATCACAGGTGGCATTCCCCAGAGCTCAGTGTTGAGGCCAGTCCTGTTTAACATCTTTATCAACGATGTGGATGAAGGGATTGAGTGCACCCTCAGTAAATTCACAGATTACACTAAACTGGATGGAAGTGTTGATTTGCTTGAGGGTAGGAAGGCTCTACAAAGGGACTTGGACAGGTTGGATCAATGGACTGCAACCAGCTGTATGAGGTTCAACAAGGCCAGGTCCTGCACTTGGGTTACAACAACCCAATGCAATGCTACAAACTTGGAGAAGAGCGGCTGGAGAGCCGCCTGTCAGAAAAGGACCTTGGGGTGTTGCTTGACAGCTGTCTGAATATGAGTCAGCAGTGTGCACACGTGGCCAAGAAGGCCAGTGGCATCCTGGCCTGTATCAGAAACAGCGTGGCCAGCAGGAGTAGGGAAGCCATCCTTCCCCTGTACTGAGCCTTGATGAGGCCACACCTTGAATACTGTGTCCAGGTTTGGGCCTCCCATTACAAGAAAGACATTGAGGCACTGAGCATGTCCAGAGAAGGACAACAAAGCTGGTGAAGGGGCTGGAGAACAAGCCTTATAAGGATCAGCTGAGGGAACGGGGGTTGTTTAGTCCAGAGAAGAGGAGGGTGAGGGGAGACCTTATCACTGTCTGCAACCACCTGAAAGGAGGTAGCAGTGAGGTGGGTGTGTGTCTTTTCTCCCAGGTAACTAGTGATAGAACAAGAGGCAATGGCCTTAAGTTACACCAGGGGAGGTACAGATTGGATGTCAGGAAATACTTCTTCACTGAAAGGATTCTCAGACACTGGAATGGGCTGCCTAGGGAGGTGGTTGGGTCGCTATCCCTGGAGGTATTTAAAAGATGGCTAAAAGGTGAGGTGCTCAAAGATATGGTTTAGTAGTGGACAGGTACAGTTGGACTTGATGATCTCAAAGGTCTTTTCCAACTGGGCAGTTCTGTGATTCTGTGATTCTGTGAAAGTATGGCTTATTTTAAATTTAGCTCCAAATTAATCACTCAGCACAGAGGATCATGATTTGAAATCTAACTTGAATAAGACTAAATAAAATAATCTACATTTACAATGATATTAAAAATAACCTGTTATTTTATATTAATTCAGTTCATAATTTTCATTAAAATAGCTCATGTGAGGTTAGTCTTGGATTGCCAAAAAACATCAGGAAGTATATTTCAAAACTTTCTTCGTCTTTGAAATCAGTGAAGAATATTCATCTCCTTTATTTTCTTCACTGGAAAATATTACTAGATACTATGCATTACATTAAATATTAGCATAGAAGGGAAACATTTTCTTAATGCATATCTATGCTGGAAATCATAACTCTGCACCATGCTGAATCAAACAAAGATTAGCTTCAGTTTAGTTATCTTGTGTAAAAGTAGCTGTGAAATTAACAGCTGACAGTAGATCAGTGACTGCAACTTCACAGTTGTTTAACATTTCTAATAAACTAGAATACCTTGAAAACAGTACATCTCATTTGTGGTTGCAGTACAGATATACTCTCAGATCTTATTGTGACTGTTACCATGATGGAAGATGCTCAGAACCCATTTGTACTGTGGGATAGGGGAGCACCCTCCAGTCCCACTTGGACTGCAGAAGGAGCCCTGGGTACATACTGTTCCTCCTCTGCAACCTCCTCTTGTATCCTGTTTCCCATGGGATTTCCATCAACTTTATGGAATGAGAATAGAGACATGACATGGTCTTCCAGGTCCTGGGTCTGACTGACCAGACAACTGCCGGACTTAGTGAATATACATACTAAACTTAGCACTCATTGATCTAGTTTAGATACAGCCGTCTAGTTTGTGAGACAATAGCACAGAGGAACAAAGCTGTGATGTACGACATGGATTTGCTTCACTTCTTCACTAGTACTAATTTAGCATCAAAAGCATATGAGTTCATACCAATTCCTCTTTGAACTCCTGCCTTTACTGTGATTTATGTAGACAGGAGTCAAAATAGAGGCAGAAGCAGGTCTTCTGGAGTTATTCTCAGTATTAAAGAAGCCCTTATTTTTATTTATCATATTTTCATAGACACACTCTAACATTCTAGAGATTAACACAATGCCTCTATGCAGAGCTTTCATGGAAAGCTATCGTTTTATAACAATAATATTCCTAATCTATAATTAATAAAAGGACAATCACTCAGCAGAATATTGGCTGATCTTTTTTCTTGTAGTTATATTTCTTATTTGATCACTGCTTTCTAGAACTGACTTGGAACCACTCTTCCATTATCAATTTTTCTCTGATTTTACGTATCCTTTTAGTGAAACAAGTAGAAAAATGTCAATTTAAAAAAAAAAATCCATAAAATTATTCAGTGGAGAAAGACATGATGATTATCAGCAGAAGCAATTCATTTCTGTAAAGGATCTTATTTCATTTTTATTTAGTTTGACTTTTTCATTTTTATTAGACGCTACAATAGAATATCACTCTATTTCAAAAATAATTTTTAAATTGAAATGTAACTTTTTACATTTAAAAAAAAAAGTTGTTTGGGTTTTTTTCCTCAGACAGATTTTATCAAAATTTATACAATCCTGTAGAAGATATAATTTCAAAGAATCAGTGTTTTTAATTAGGAGAACATTCAACTGTAAATTCAATTACCTCTCCTCTTGACTGTTTTCTTGCAACTGACCCAAATAAAATTGTATTTTCACTGAGCTGCTTGACCATTCAGATACAACCTAAACTAAGAGGAATCTACTCAGTTGTTCTGTTCCACTAATCCATACACTGTTGTGATAAAAACACGCCTGACACTGCTCTGCCTGGTAAAATCTTGCTGTTCCACTGAGTTTCATTTCCTATCAAGCCTTCATTAAACTTTTTTTTTTTTTTTTTTTTTTTACAGTTGCATAGTTCATCTTTCCAGCAGTTCTAACTGCAAAACCTCTAAGAATGTCATATGCCTCATCACCCTGGCAATAAATGAGGATGTTTACTTACACTTCATCAGAGAGTGCCTCTGATTACTTATGTGATGAAAATCTCCAACCCTGTAATGACTTGGTGAAATTAAAGGATGAAGTTTCAAAGCACTTAATATCACATTTCCTTATTTTGTCAGTACAAAAACAGTCATAAAAATATGAAGCAGAACATATTACTTAAGAGAATAAAGTTCATACTTTGATTTCATATAACGATTCTGCACAATTTGATAGCAAGGCAGCCTTCTACCAAACCATACAAATATTACAAGCATAGCTACAAGATAAACCACCCAGCTGAAAATTTCCACCCTGGCTACTTTTCTGCTTGCAGTCTGAAGCATATCCTTGGACTTGATAGACAAAGCACTATTAAACTTTACTGTGGATTGTCTCTTTGTCTGTAAGGTACTTAGAGGAACATTGCACTGCATTGTTTCAGATTGCTGCAGTAATCATCCAAAGACAGCGGCATTTGAAAGTACAGCTTACAGTCAAATCTTTAATGGAAAAATAAATGAAAGACATGAGATTGTCTGGTTTAACATTTGACCTGGCTATTCTTTCCAAAATATTTTGGTTTGCAACTAATCATGTGTGCAGTTAGTAGTCCTCATGAAGCAGAAAAAAATATTCCCAGAATGGTGAGAAACTAGATGTGAAGAGAACGAAGAAAAAGACAAATCTTAAGCTTTGCAGAAAGCCAGCCTACTGAAAAATAAACACAAATTTATCTGTGAGACTCATACTTTTTGTATGATTATCACGAGGTCAGTACTCCATTAATTTCCAGATGAGTAGAAGCAAATACTGTACTTAAACTCAAATCTGATGAGCAGTTTGTTTAATGTTAACACTTGTCAAAGTTCAAGTGAGATATATTCTATACAGATGCATTCCTGTGAAGATCACATACACATGAACACTGAAATTGTGTAGGAATCAATCAGGAGGAGAAAAAAAAAAAAAAAAAGAGAGAAAAAACCCACCACAGATTTCTCATAATCCGTGATACCAAATGGGGTAGCTGTGCACATATTTTCCAAATTCAGAAGAATGATGTCCGAAGGGTCGGATTTCAAAAGGCTTACTGTCAACAGAGATTTAAAACAAGTTTATTATCCATTTTTAATAAGCACATATTGACAATAAACAAATAATAGTGAAGAACTCTAGGTCCTCATTTTGCAGGTGCTCCATTTTAAAGCTTCTCAGAAATGGCTATTAAAAAAAAAGTCTAACTGAAGTCAATGGGACTAAAGGTGCTGTCTCCAAGTTCACAGTGCTCTCATTTCTGAGAATAACCTGTACTGTCTACTTCTCTTACTGCATAGGTGCCCAAGAAGTCAGTGGAACAAACTACACCCTCACCACAGAACATATTTAGTGAAATTAAAATGGTCAATAACATGTACAACCTCTTAGCATACTAACCTAAATGAACAGCATTGCAAGAATATACAATGTTATTATAAAGGCACTTTAAGAAAAGGAAAACTTATATTTTATAAAGTTATCCTTCTTGCTTGTCAACAACTGCCTGAAAAGTAGGGCTGGAACTTTCTAAACCCAGTTTTCCTACAAGCAAAGGTTACAATTTTGAATTGTGGGTACTTAGAATGACATTTAATACTGTAAAATCATAGATGGCAATCGAATGATCCATTTGAGTAAGCAAGGCTAACATCCTTAAATTACCACCCAAAAGCAGCATCTTTTTTAGAGGACACTTGTTACTTTTATGCAAGCTGAAGGCTTCACTCAAGCTGAAAGAAGATATCCCTGTTTCATTCTGTGTATTCTCAACTTCATATCTGATTTTTCTACCCAATTCTGTTATTGTAAAAAGATATGCTTTGTATTCTTGTGGCTTACCTACATTAGTTAACTGTGTGTTCATGTTTGCTTTAAACATGTCTACATTTTTTTCAGCTAATACTAATCTGTCTAAAAGGAAATAAGCATCCTCATCTTTAAATGTTGATTATTGTGATTGTGAATTATTTATTTAAAAGAAAAAGGACTGAGGAGCTGAAAACCATTTTTACATACATAGATTTATCAGGATACTTAAAAACTATAACTTGTGGTAGCTAGCTGGAGGGTTTTTTCGTAGCTGTTGCTCTTAAAGATAGCATATTTTAAGAAAGTTAGCATTGTAGCACAAATTTCAATCATATTCTTTGGATGTTATTGTAGATGAGAATACACAAACATACTGATACTTATTTTAAACTTTTTATATGCATGTTAGATGCACTAACAGAGTGCTTACAAATACACATATATGAGTGTACCATTTCTGTGACATGGGAAGTAATTTACCCAATAAATGTTTTATCAGTTCTGCACAGAGACACTCAATGTGACACTTCTTGGTAATGGTCTGAAGTGTCAGAAACTGTCACAACTTTGTGCATTTATTTAACCTGCATATCTACCATATTGCTTTGTTAAGATGTTTTTAGGCAGAATTTATATGCTAATAGTACTTCTTTCTGTATTTTCTCCCCATATAAGAAGCTGAGAAATGCAAGTAGCATTCCAAAAGTTGCTCAGATCTTCTAATAAGACTTCAAGGAACTCTATTAGTGTCAGAAACTGTCACAACTTTGTGCATTTATTTAACCTGCATATCTACCATATTGCTTTGTTAAGATGTTTTTAGGCAGAATTTATATGCTAATAGTACTTCTTTCTGTATTTTCTCCCCATATAAGAAGCTGAGGAATGCAAGTAGCATTCCAAAAGTTGCTCAGATCTTCTAATAAGACTTCAAGGAACTCTGTTGGCATAAGTATGTTAAGAAAACAATACATTGCTAAATCTGTGAATTTTAATAGTGTATGCTAAGCTTTGAGAAAACAGAAATCTAATCTCATTTGTAGATTAAGTCTTTGTTATGCTAAATTGTCAACATAATTGTCACTCTATTATAAATAATGTGCTTGTGTTCGGTAGTTATTTTCAATAAATCTCACCAAGCCATTATTTTGCAATCAGGGAACATAAACATCTTTCGCTATAAATTATATATATATAAACCCCAGATAAATCATAGTAATGCTTTTTAATACAAAAGACAGTGAATGTATTTGGCATAAAGTCTAATCTTCCACACTGGTTAAGATACTTGTTCTATGACATGCACCTGATCTATTTTAAGCTAAAAGTATGTTTCATGGTACACTACTCATGAGCATGGAACCTTCTTACCTGTAAAAAAAATATGATGCTGCCATTTGTAAAAAGAATAATACTAAACAGTTTAACAATAAAAGTAATTATTTAGAAACTTTTTTATTTTAAGTGTTAGGTGGTCATCTGATTTAAAAACAAAATCGCATTTTGCTTATTAAGATTGCTCTGTTGTGCAGCTGCAGTAAACTCCTAGTATACTTAGAAACACTCTGTGTCCCCAAGTAATATTGTTACTTAAATTTATTAACTGCAATGCCTTAGAGTTATCTAATGGCTATAACAGATTCAACTAGAATTCAGCTGACCTGTATTTTCCTCTTCATTTTGCTACTTTTCTACTATCCTACCACAGGGAAATCACTTCACTTCTCTTTTCTCTGGTTTTAACTATTCGTATTGCTAGGTTTTGGGCTTGGTGGCTGCTTCCTAGTATGCATGCACACATTGTTGAGCACAGTGAGGCCTTGATCTCACAATTTGTGCCTTTGGGCATTACTGCCATACAAATATAATAATATTATTTACTAACTAATAATCCTGACTTTAGTAATGCCAAATATGTTAAACAGTCTTCTTACCATTT
>NW_010300338.1:13007-39532 GCF_000700745.2 Antrostomus carolinensis | reverse complement strand
ATTCTATGATTCATTCTATGTGGGATACTGTTAAAGGTGGATGATCAGCTGGTTGATGATAACATGGGTGCATCTATCTGAAACCTACTGATGTTGCTGTGAACATCCTGAAAGGATGTTTCAAATATAAACTTTTACTATTTTGTAGCAGAGAGAGTTGCTGGGTGTCACGATGAGCACCAGATCTGCAAGAGGTGAAGCTGGTTTTAGTCACACTTAGCTTTAACTGAGAGGACAAGCCAAAAGCAAATATCTTCACTGCATTTCTCGACACAAGTGGAAGCACCTGTGCATATAAGTCACTCTGCGCTCCTTTGCTTGAGCTGCTCTCTTGAGGGCTTAATCCTGCAACCCTTCCTAATAAGGTAACTTCCTTTATTGGCTGTGGGATCATCACATGCAGAGGATTTGCAGATACAGAGCCTCTGTTCACACTTACAGCGCTGTGAGGACTCCAGACTTTAGATACCACTGGTGATAAGAAGATTGCTTTGATTCACCTGTCACCAGGTATGAGATAGGCTAAACCTCCTTGTCCCACAGGGGCAGCACTTTCAGAGCACATGGTCTTTCTCCTCACCATGGTCTTTCTCCTTTTCTTCACACACGCCCTCTCATTAATCTGGCTGTTTTACCCTCTTACCATCCACTGGAAAGATTTCTCCCTTATGGTTTATTGGTATCTACAGGTATAAGACTTTCTCTTGAGCTGCATGCAATTCATTTTTAATAAGGAGTAACATATACTGAAAGCGCTTACAAACGTTCCGGGCCCGTGATTCTTAATTGTGCTGTGTGTATTTTGTGAAATACTGCTATCCCTCACACCCTTTTTGCTTGCAGACTTACTGTGCATGATGTAGTAGCAATAAATGTTAAATAACCTGCCCACCACCCAGCCCCACTTTGTGGCGCTTGTATAATTACAGAGGCTTTCGGAAATCACATTGCGAGGCTCTGATTTGATGGCAACATGAAACGTTTCACTGTTACTCTTTCATTACACAAAATTTCATTACCAGAGGTTTCTGCTCTAATATCCTCTTTCCTTTGAGGATCAGGACCAACATTACAGTAACCGCATTGTTAGCAAGAGCAACGTGAGATTAAGTATGTGGACACCATTGATCTGAGAGCTTCAGAGTAAGGGTGCTAAATATTCCTTAATAAGTGGGAGCTCAACTTGGCTCTGTGCATAATGACTGCACAGAAGTGTTTGAATTATGTTGCCTTGAGCATTGTAAAAAAAAAAAAAAAAAAAAAAAGAAAAAAGAGCAGAGTAAGATTGATATCAGATTCTTCACTGTTTATTTATCCCCGTTATACGTGGGTAAGCTACTAATCTCACGTGAGTGTCTTCCCCGCAGAGGCTGTGTGTGCTAGCTGCTGCTCTTTATGAGCATGGGGCTACGGCTTCCCAGCACCTCAGCAGGCTGAGATCTACACTTACAGCCAGTACTCGGATTGGAAAACAAACACTCTTTATGGCTTGAGACATGCAAATATTTGTCAAAGACCAGGCGTGCGACCACAGAGTGTGTGAAAAGCCACGGACCCCTGTGGCTCCCCGCGCACCACACAGGAGGTTGTGCCAGCTGTACGATGCAGAAGGTGCTGAGTGCTGATGCCAGACCTGCGTGGGCTTTAGCAAAACACTGTTTGCACCACCCCAGTGTTGGGACCACTGGGCTCTGGCTCTTTTACAGAGCTACTGGAAATGATTCTCTTGTCTCCTAATAAAACTCTATTAACATCCTTGTTACTCCAACATGTGCACCTTTGTAATTAACAGCTCACAGATGCTGTATTTTCTTCCTTGATGTTTCCCTCCCCTCTATTTTTGTCTTGTTTCCTTTTGTGAGTTGGTGAGGCAGTGCTGAGTTTGGTACTAGCTTCCCTTGACAGTAAGCATTAAGCTGTTGCAAGCTTCTCCCTCAGACTGTTAATTATCTTGGAATAATACATCAGTGAATACACTTGCTTTATGCCAGCTACATTTCATCAGTGAAACCCAGGCTGAGCTTGTGCCCTCCCTTCCAGGCACAGCCCCTGCCCATTATGCCAACCTTTCCATTTGCCGGAAGAAGTTGTTTTCCAGTTCTTGTGTTGTAGAAAGACTCAGTGGTTTCAGTGCAGAGTGGGGAGGGCTGCTGCCAGCCTGAGCGGCGGGCGCCGAGGCGGTGCTGGCTGGCGCGGTGTTTCAAAGGTAGGCTGGGAAGCGCTCCCTGGGATTCTCTGTGATTGCGTCTCCCAGGCACACCGGGCATTGTGAGTCACATAACCGCCATGTGTTAGTTTCTGTGCTTCACCTGCTTTAGTAAGGTCACTATTTGGCTTGTCAATATTTAATGCAACACAAGAGTTTTGAATAGGGTCAAGTGAAAGCTACTGCTAACTCTGGATCAAGGCAGGCTGGAGTGCAGATTCTCCTGAGACTGCACCCCATTTATCGGGGCTGACCTGGGTTTTGATCGACAGTTATCATCTATAGCCTTTACACCCATTTAGTAGTTTTCCAGCTTTTTTTTTTTTTTCCTTTGAGGTCCTGATTCCAGTTCTCTGGAAGCTACTACACTGGCACTTCCTAGAGTTCATTTCAGATCTATCCCATGGGAGCCACTTTGGGGACTTGCTTGAGTCACCCAGTGCAGGAAAAGCCATAGCAGGTGGCCTTGTATAAAAAGGTTGGAACAAAATTTGGGAGAGGTCTGAAATTGTGACTCAGCCTCCACAGACAGCCCCACGTAGAGCTTTGCAGCCACTGTCCCTTTGGAAACAAATTTTGATTGTGCAAGGCTGTGGGGTGCAGCCTTCCTGCCTCCTCATCCTTCTCTTCCTCCTCCCGAGACACTGCCGCTGACTCACCCTGGTTCCTGCAGCTGAGCTGCTTTCCTGAAAGTCAGAGGTGGGCACACGATCTGTTTCACAGATGACATATTGGCTTTTAAGGGACACTTTTTCTTTGTCAAACCCCTCACAATCAGATGTGGTAGGTTCAACAGCCCTTTGCAATGCCTTAGGACCTCTCCCCTTCACCCACCTTAGAGCCACCCAATCTTTCTGCAGCCTTGTATCAAACTGCTGCGTTACAAAGCAGAGCAAAGGGTGGGATGTATTGTACAGACAACAACCACAGCTGAGCTTTTATCCTAAATCTGTATATATTGTTTTCAACTCTGTGTGAATGAGGAAGTTCTAACGAAGCCTAAAAATATGGGTAGCGTTGACCTTCAGGAGATGTTTCCTATCCCAGCAGCTCAACTGAGTCTGCGGCTGCTGCTGCCTTTCCCTGCTGCAGACACAGAGAGAGGCTGAAATGAGCAATCAGCTTGTTTATGGCAGGTTTTAGTGCTTCACTGGTATAATAAAAGAGGCTTTCGCAGAAGGAATTTGGTTCTCATGTACTTCAGTGTTTTCTGCTCCTTTTTGCTCCATAAAACCCAGGCTCTTGTTTACAAGAATTAGCAGCTTCCCGAGGTTTCTGCTGATTTTGAGGAATCAACCCCTTGCAGCTATGTGACACCACCGTGCAGCTCCCACTCACCCGGTGCTTGCAGAATGACTGTTCCCTACGTGCGGTTGAGCACTTGGATTAAACACCTGCACAAAACAATTGGCACAACCCAAAGGGCTGTTAGAGGCTCCATATCCTGTTTGGGAATCACTTCAAGTGAAATTAATGATTCTTCTCTGCACGCAGACTTTTTAAAAATAAATCTGTTTTTATATGTGCAATTAATCCGAAGTGGTCGGTGTGTACTCTTATACTGTCACACATCAGTGAACCAGCAACTTTATGGCCTTTAATTCAATAGGGTGACTAGTCTTTATGACAACAGCATTTAAGACAGCAAAATCCTCACTTAGGTGGTAACTGTGACACATGCATATCCTCCTGTCCACTTACCCTTTCTGCATTTTGGAATGAGGGGGAGAATGTCTTATTTGGAAGGAGTTTATGTATGTGGCCCCTGCATGACATAGAGATTGTATAGAACTAAAGTATTTTCATGGCAGAGATTCAAATTAAGAAAATTTCCAGTAAACTTTGTTTTCTGACTCATACACTGCTGTTCTTGTGATATTTGATATCCTGTCTTAAAGCTCCAAGGTCTCTCATCATGTGATTGTTTGAATTTCAACTCTTGTTAAAAATAAAAAAGGTCCCATGTCTCTCTTAGCTGCAGAGAAAACCTTGAAATAACATTTCACATCCTAAGAGCCAAAACATCAGGAAGCAGGTGAAGTTTTCCCAAAGACGTTTCGTTTTTTCAGTCTCCAGATTTTTTGAAGCCCATCTAACTCTTATTTGCTTGGATCTTGATTCTGGATTTTCAGTGACTGGGTTTGATGTCAGGAATTTTTTTTTGAATGCCCAACCCATGTTATGTTTGTGCCTTCAGATGAAGGCAGAATTGTTTTATTATAGGAGGTAAACTTGGCATGGAAGGATGTTATTTTAATACATTTAATTGCTGTGCTGTAGGTTGCTTCACCACAGCCCTCTTGGCACTGAACTAGTGCTTAGCCCAGGATCTTCTAGAAGCAATTTAGTTTCTTTTCGTCTGGAAAGTAATTTAGTAAATCAGAGAATCATAGAATATTTTGAGTTGGAAGGAACCATTAAAGATCATCTAATTCAACCCCCAAATAATAGGCTCTGTATAGGGGTGACCTGGGTTTTGTGTTGTAGAGAGTTCTTATATCTGTGTCAAAGAGGTAAGGCTAAGTGTAATGAATCCTGGTGGATCAGCTGTTCTTACTTTTTCTGCATATGTGGTCCAACATGAACAGTGGTATTTTAAAGCCTATACTACAGCAGTAAAAATCTATTGTTCAGTTTTTAGCTGAAAACTAATTTCTGCATTTTTACTTTTCTCTCTTGGAGTTATGGTTCAACTGTACTAAAAAGAACTGCATAACAGAAATGCAATCTTAGTAAAATATTTTAAGTAAAACTGAATCAATGAACCCCCTAACACTGTGTTTTAGAATTAGGCTATTAAAATCCAAGGGCACTTGCAAAGTTGCCATTTCTTGTGAAGAACAAACCTATCTATCCTATGTTACCAAACTATTTTCTCAGCCCAGTCTAAAGGCATTTTGCCCTGTTTACACTAAGCTGGATTGTGCAGTATGTCACTGCACTAGACATGCTGCTGGGGCCACAAAATATTTATATGCAGATAGTGGAATAACCTGTCTGATGCAAATTTTAAATCAGGAAAGGCCTGTAGATGGTGCTGTAATCTAACTGTAAAAAATATTTACCATCAGACTGGATGGAGTTTTCTTAGTCTTTCTCAGAACTAGAACTCGCATCTATTTTGACTAATTTCATACCTGCAGGATTTTGAGATTTAAATAACCATAGCAAACTCTGTTCACTAGAGATGAATAGGTATAGAAACCTGCAGATAGACTCAGGTGCCCTGGCACACCACCTTCACCATCTTCTCCGTGCTTTGAGCTTGAGCCTCACCTCACCAGACTATCACCGTGAAGATTTCAGAGAAAATCGTGCCATTGGCTCATCTACATACTTTAGTCTCAGAAAGGGCTGAATGCTCTAAAAATTCAGGTCTCTTGCATAAGGATAGACTTTCTCCAGTAGAAGGAAACAGGCAAAAGAACACAAGCAAATGAGCAAAAGAATGCAAACAAAATTATTTGGGTTATCCACCAGCCCCAGTTTTCACCAACTCAGCCCTCCCAAGAAGGCTCCCAGCTCTAACATACAGTTTACATTGCAGCAGGCTCAGCTGTGGATGTCCTGCCTGCAGGAGCTGTGGAGTGCCAACTTTACCAGTTAAGCAGATTTTTAATTTTGCCAAAGAGTTGACTCTGTCTAATTACAAGCCTTCCTCAGTAACTGCAGGCTCGGTGTCTCCCTCCCTGACTGTGAGTTATTATTGGATTCTTTACTCTCTTTCATAAACTGCTGATTGGTGGCAGATTGTTTAGCAGCTGCCACCTGCTATAGTGCTTGTTGAATAAATTTCCCTTTCTAGTTCTAGAATAGCCTTAGTCTGCTAACAGCTCTGGAGGCATTTAAGGAGGAAAGGGACAGAGATAATGTTTTTTTTGGCAGAGTTCAGTACTGATCCAGTGCAATTCTTCTCTGAGTCTTGGGCCCCAAAACAGAAAAGCATGCAAATATGCATTTTAAGTGTGAATAATCTCCTCTCTATTCAGGGAAGATTTAGACACGTGCCTAAATTCTACCCGTTTTTCCAGGTTGTAAGTGCTCTCTCTCCTGACCTGCAGTTTTTGGTCAGTTGGAGCCAGGTTTGAGTGCTCCACTGAAATGGGGCTTTTGTGAATCCTAAATGGCCATTAGAGTTTGTTCTGTGATTGAGATGGTACTTGAATCCCAGAGAGACTATGTAATGCCTAGTAATTTAAGGAGAAACTGTAGAGAGCACACTTATCTTTTGAGGGTATTTATTTTGGGATAGTAAAGTGGCGGAAGATGCTGGGCTGGAGGGGAATGCTGCTCTGCAGTCCCATCTCCGCACAGGGAGCTTTCCTGTGAGCTCTGGTCTTTGTGCTAACCTCAGTGGGTGCAGAGCTACTTACCATCTGTATCTGCAAAATCTCTTTGTCAGGAAAGATGCTGGTGACTGTGAGTGTAAAGGGAAATGGGAAGATGTAGCAGCACACATCTTAAAAATGTTATGCATACAGGAGGGTGACAGGGGATGAGGGATGGTTCAGGGGACACCTGTTTTTTCCCCTGAGTATCTCAGTACGTCAACAGAGTTTGGTCAACAGAGTAAATCCTCCTAGCAGGTTCACCCCACTTGAAGAAGCTCTGAACCAGGAAAAAGTAAAGTATCTGTTCAAGTAAGAAATTTGGGTTTTTTCCAGCAGAAAATCCAAGAGGAAGGAGAAAATAAGCATGCAGCTTTCCACATGTAGGTGGTTGGCCGGTGTCTTCCTTTTTGTCATCTGTCTGTAGCAGGAATTGAGGTTGTTTAAATCAAGTAGATGGGTGGTGTGAGCAACTGATGTATTCCTCTCTTGTAACAGCTGCTGTTGCTTTTGTTGGGGAACGTTTTTAAAAACAAGAATAGGAGGGAGTAGCGCCCATTGTTTTGGTCAGAATCCAATTTGGATAATTACATTCTGCCTACCTAGAACTGTAATGGCATGTTTATACTTCCCATCTCTGTAATGCCTGAGGATCCTTTGCCTGAAACTTTCTGTTTAAATATGAAGTAATATTTGAGTCATCAACATTAATTTTATTCTGTATTCAATTAACAAATAATCATTCTTATTCAGGTAGTACAGAGCCTTCATAATAATATTGTTTCAGTGGACCCACAATAATAATATACTTCTATATATTTTTAATATAATTTCAGTGAGAACATCTCTTATGGCCTGGGTTTCAAAGATTTGGACACCCATTGATTTAACTTGCAGCTATTACTGCGCGGCAATCTTGAAATCAGGCCATTAATATCTAGTAGTTCAAAAACATCATGAACTGTCTTGGATGAGTGTGTTACAACTGTTCCATGTTTTCAGTTAAGCTGCTTCTTAAGCTACATATATTTCAATTTACTGAGAAAGTAGCACTTAAACAAAGATCTAAATGGATTTTAATCAGCTATTTAATGTCTTGATCAAGATCACTGATTTTAAATCTCTCTGGAGTTCCAGGAAGGTGTTTGGAGCCAAGATCAGACTCACAGATTAGATAGTTTGTATCTGATTTTTTTAAAAAAATTGAGGTTGCACTGAGCATATCTTCATTTTGATGTAGGTATATGGAGGGAAATGCAAATGCAGATTTAGAGTTTGCAGGTAGATCCAAATGACTCCAAATTACAGACCAATATACAGATCTTAGTTTTACCATGTCTCTCCAATGCATCCCATTGAGGGACTTGTTGGATCAACCATGCCTAGACTCATTCTCAGAGAGTAGGTTGATGTTGGGAACCTCAATGTAACACGCTCTTCAAAACAGCTTATCTTGGAAGACCATTTTCACACCACCAATCTAAGAAGCCCCTGCTGGGCAGCAGACCTATCTCAAAGGGCCTGGCAGACTTTGTGCCATGTCCTGAGCAATGATCCTGCTCCTGCAGGTGAGGCTTGGCCAGTGCACGGCTTGGAGTGTGGCTCTGAGCCGTTGCTCTCTCAGCATCTGGAGAGACCCTCCTTTCACATCTCCTGCCCTGTGGGGTGGGCACTAGGCAGAGGCAGAGGATCACATCCCTTTCCAAGGGTGGGTGGGTTGCAGGGTGGGCACTGCTATTCCCACTCCCTTTCTAGACTTTCAGTCTCCTCATGCTGGCTGAGTTTCAGGCAGTCAGAAAAGCAATCTGCATAAAAGAGCGAGGAAGCCTTTTTAAACCTGTCATCCTTGTTCATCGATCAAAGATTATGATCCTACTTTCTCATTGTTTTATGGAGAGCATTTGTTTGTTTACTACTTTGGCAGCTATCAGTACATAAGCAATGCATATACTATAAATATACCCATTAACCAAAGGCCCAGCTCTGCGAGCACTGCCAGGCACCGCGCTTGCTGCCATCAAGTTGATAGAAGTACTCCAAACAATAAGCACTGCACTCAACAGGGTATTCATATTTCCATCTTTCTTCAGCATGAAAGACAAAAAGATTAAATCTGTCCCATGCAGACACCTAAGAGAGAGGCCAGTCATCCACTGCTGAAATGTGTCGGTGAAGAACCAGTGGGTGGGAGGCAGCGTCAAGCAAGGGCATGGAGATGCTGCTGAGGCATGGACATCAGTGCAGTGTGGCGGTGGCAGTGGTGGGTCATGTAGCAAGAGGCTACAGCAGAAGTCAGTGCCCTGCATCAGAAAACAGGCTGTGAGGAACACGCAAACAGCTGAAACAGAGCTCAGAAAGAAGGCAAGGAAGAGAGAAAGGAGATTGGCAGCGAGATGCCTGCAGAGTTGGGTGAGAAGGCTGTTGGGGCTGGCTGAAGGAGGGGGCCATTGCGGTGAGCCAGAGAGGAGGTGGTGGAAGAAGGAAATGAATGTCCAGTTCTTTAACTTTGCAGGGCTATGCCCCATCCTGAGGAGCGTGAAGTCAGGGGTCCTTGCAGCACAGTGGGCACAGTGGTGATGCCCCTTTCTTGGTCCCTCTCTGCTGCCAAGCCCAATGCTGAATTGTTGGAAACCATTAAAAACTCAGAAAAACTTAGTTCTTTTTCACGCTTTGTGTACTTTATCAGAGGGATTTTGCAGATGGAGATTTTGTTGTTGCATGAAGCAATAAAACCATGCATTGTGGCCACAAAGATTAGTAGTTAGACATGTTTATGCACACAGCTATCCAACCACTGTCATTTGCATCCATATAAACAGAAGCTACGCTAAGGTCTGGCTGAAAATCAAACCCATTGTGAGCTGCCTAGAAGGCTTCAGCAGATGGGAGCCATATAAATAAAATGTGATGTCGTTATTAACTGGCCTAGCAGTTCAGTGTGTTTCTAACAATGATTATTTGGAATGACATCATGACTATCCTGTCTTGGAGGATGAGTTTATCATCTTACCTACTGGACTGAGACATTTAAAAGCAAAATGCACAGTCCTTCCTCTTCAGAGGCAATCATGCTTTGAACCCCACTGTTTTTCTGCAATATATGAAAAAGGGAACTGCTGCATGCGTTGGATGAACTTCAGTGCTGATTACCTTAGCAAATTCATATTATAACTCTATAGAGCTGCTTTAATTTACCTGTATCCTGGTTTGGCACCTACTCTCTCACTCCTAGCCCCAATAATGATAGACTGTGCTTTGCTATTTTGAGCTAAAGATATACCTAATTTCAAACAAAAGGAGCTTTAGTTGACGGTGATCTGACTCTTACAACAACACTGCATCCTTCCTCATAACAAAGCAAACACCTGTACACACAGTGCACCATCATTTGGTTGTGGGAAAACCAGGCTGCTCATATACACTTGAACCCAGTGAGCAGAGATAAGTAATTCAGTGTCCTCAGTGTGGTCCATTTCCTGGCTAGCTCTAAACTCTCCAGTTAGGAAATACCTCACAGGCTCTTCCTGGAGTGGTGACCAGCCCTTTAAATTGGGGAGAGACAGCCACCCATGCCTCCCAAATGGCTGTTTTCAGGTCTCTCATGTATGACAACTCCATTTCCTTCAGTTCAGCCCTTACATGCTTTCCCCAGGCTTTGTCTTTCTTATTCATGAGGTGGTTGTTGCTTTTCATATTCCCTTCTCCATCCCACTAGCAGGAATTGAATGAAGGCAGTTTTCTAGGTTTTTAACCTGTTTTATTTCCTGGGCATGGTTGCTCTCTGTGCTTCGTTTCCGTTTTTTACCAAAGGCGATTCTTCCCAGCACTGATGAGATCCTGTTCATGCCAAGTGGCTGCAGCCCAGCTCCACCATTTCAGCAGCTGAATTGCCTTTCTGGAAGATTTCACAGTTCACTTTTGTTGAGAGAATCGCCTTGTCAAAATACAGATTGAGAAAGTGAGATATAAAGTCTAATGGAAACAGCAGGCTGCTGAGGGAGGCCAGTGTTGGACCCGAGTTACTGTTTCCTTGATGCTGCTGCTTCTCAGAGGTGGCTTTTGCTATTGCTGGAAGTGTGTCACTTCCACATTTACAGATGGCTCATTTTGATGGGTGAAGTTAGACAACAACTGAGTAATACAGGTGTGTTCCCATGTGATGACTATGAAGTAAGTGATGGCAACACATGAACTCAGAGAGAAGACACTGCTGGAGGTGGGCAAGGAAATCATCGCCTCCAGGACAGCTGTCTTGGGCTTTGCTGTTCCTGTCTTCTTCTAGAGTCAATATCAGCTGGATAAAACCTACCAGCTCTTGAACCACTGCCCTGTCAGTCCAGTACTGAACTTCATGCAGTCGTCTCTGTATACTCTCCTTGTATTTATACATGCCTTTCTCGTGGAGCTTAATGTAAAAAGATCAAATGCTGGGGCAGTTGGTATGCAGGGACTGCAGAGCAGGACCTAACCTTGGCCAAGGCTGCGTATTTCTTAAATTGTCATATCCTTCAGCCTGCAGCTTGACTGGGTTTTATCTTTCTTCCAACAGTGCCTCAGAAATATAACCAAAAAGACCAGTGCTTCACTGCTAATAAGAAAGTGGAGATGACTCACTACTACTAAAGGTGAGTTATATGGAGTAATTAGATTTTAGTGGATCTGTTTATGAGTTACTTTCCCAGACACAGAGATATTAAAGCTCATCCTCACAGCTCTTCCTGCCTGCCATCTCCTCCAAGGCTGCAGAAGCCCAGCCTGCCACACTGTTAGCACTGCTACTGGCCTTGGCACACACGGATAGCATCCCATGCGTGGGCACACACCCACACACACACACACAGACTACAAAGGTGAAGAATATTTTTATGACATTATTTTTATGATAATCTATTTCAATGGTTAATTTAGTTTAGGGCACTGATTTATAACAAGTTTATAGATCTTTTTTACTATTCTTTGTTGAATTATTGAGGTGGCATGTGTGAAATGGAAGTACTTGGCCTATTGTTCTGCTTCTCACGCAACCAGTATAGTTGAGACAATAAAAAGATCTATAAAATTAATATATACAGAGAGAAAGGGACAGAGACAGAGAGAATATGTAATGCTCTGGAGTCTGATATCACATTTATCTCTCCCGGAGAGGTTAAGACTCAGAATTTACATGTGGAAATACCAAAAAGATCTTACCCTCTTGTGTGAAGAGAAATTACTTCTAAGCATCGGGGCTATCATCTCCTTTATTTATAAAACCAATTTTCAAAGTGTAATTTTTTTGTATTTTTTTAGGCTAGAACCATATTACCTTGCTAACAGCTTGGAACTAGCCCATCTATTGCTGATGGCTCGTTGGCCTGGAGATTTTAGTGAGGCTCTTATGGAGACATAACTGCACTAAGAATTTCAACTCTCAATTTTTTTATACCGGTACATTGTATCATATTTAAATATACCTACATGTGAACACATGCACATTGTAATAGACAAATATTTATATGTCTCTCAACAAACCCATTATATACTCACACATATTAAATGTGATAATAGTGTTTTTATCTTACCTGTGCTAAACTGTTTTCAGTGTATGCTACTGAACTCACAGATGCATTTAGCTCCCTATTCTACTTCCATTGAGGCTTTTTCTGCTATTTCAGACCATTGAGAAGTGATGTATTTAAGGTCTGGTATCTCAGGCTATTTTAGGACTTAGTAGTTTTCCCTTCATACTTATAATAAAGCAGTTTTTGCTAGTAGCCTTTCTTCTATCTGTAACCATGTGACTAGGGAAACTTTTGCCTAATTTTTCTTTAGAATTTTCTTTAGCTGTTAACCTGTATGAGATGCTAAGGAGATGAAAGCAGGTATAATACACACACGAAACAGTAAAAGTCCTGTGTTTTGTATCATTAATGAAGTTCCTTTGAATGACTGTTGGTTTGCTCTTGTACCAACAGCAACAGCATTGCTCTTTTTCTCCCTTAGTCAGAGGTATACTAAGACAATTCTTAATCAAAGCTTTAACAAAACCTTACAATGAAATATGTGCAAGGCAATTAATCCATATTAAAATGGCAGAGTCACTTCAGAGCCATGGTATCTTGTCCAAGATGTACAAATCTCTCAGCTCTCCAATGATGTGTTTGCAAACTGCTGCTTTTTTAAACTCTCCTCTTTCCCCAGTCTCTCCTCTCTGATTAGTTCTCTGTACGTTAAATTGGGTAAACAAATAGGTAGTGGGTAGATAATTGTGAAGCTGTTGATGCCTTATTCTCTCATGTGCATAAAGGACAGCAGCCTTATTTAATAAACCTATTCATGTGCCATCCTTTCTTCTGCAGAGTATAAATATATGGTAATATAAGGTCTGTCTTCTTGTCACAACACGTCACCACTTCTATTTGTACAAAACAGAATAAAAGCACCAAATATAATATTGCAGTCAAATGGAAAGAAAATTCCTGGTTACTACGGTCAGATGGAAAAGGCAGAACAATGACTTGAATAGAATTGCAGTTTATCTTGTTAGGTGTTAAAGAAAACCAATTTATCTCATAAACTGTAAGCCATTTAAAGGTTTCAACAGTTTTAATGAAGTTTAACAATTCCATTAAGTTGGATATTGTTTTCTTCATTTGGCATATCCATCATCCTGTGCAACAGAAACCAGGGTTGTCCACACAGCAGAGTAGTTTAGGTTGAAGGTTACAGACACTGATGAATGATCAAAGTGCTGATTTTATTTTTCTTTTTAATAAACAATCTCCTGGAGTTTTTTCTCTCCAGAAACATAAATAATAAACCTGCAAGATCTGGCAAAGCCAAACAGTTGGAGAGGAAGACCAAATAATAGAATCTTAGTGCCCAGCAAATCACTGAAGAAGATTATTTGGTAATAGAAAAGGAAATACAGTTGGGCTCCACATCATTCAAAGACACAGACTGGAACAGCCATGTGTAGCTTTTATGAGGAGGGTTGCTTTATTAACTAACAGTTCTGTAAAGATATTCACCATAGTGAGTACTGATGCAGACAACTAGAGCTAATGGTGGTACATCAGAAATTTCTAATGATTTTTTAGTTCAAGTCAGCTCATTATTTCCATCAGACATTGAATTTGAAATATTTGCAGGAGTCATGCCATAGACTACAGACATAAGTAAGGCAATATTCAGGTATGCAAAGCTTCGTCAGAGGATAAATGCCTGCAGGTGCTGACATATTGGGACAAAAAGCCCTAAATTGGCTTTGCTTGGATTATTTAATTTTATTTGCAAACATCTGACAACAGAAAAGTTGTGGCTTGCTTTCTGAACATGTTGTCCCCCACCCATTCAAGAAAACAATTTTTTGTTTTTATTTTAGAAGCTGCTAGTTGTTGGGATGCAAAAAAGAAGAGTTGCACTCACATCACCTAAGGATACAGTTTCTCCTGTACTCTGTGTCTGAACCTAGTGTCAGCAGTTGCTTTATAGCCAACACCTACCAAATGACAGCCTCTGGTAAGCCTTGTAATGCCTGCCAGCTGATAGCCAGAAACTAAAGGATACAGAACCAATTAGTTAAACGCCCCATCCAATGATCAGGTTTGTTGACCTTGCATCAGGGTGTTATAGCAGTGCAAATGGCTGGAAGCTGGGTGGGGTTACCCAATTATCAGGAAGTTGGAGAGTCTCCTTGCCCCAGGGCCTGTACTAAGCCACATAAAGGCCTTCTGGTCAGAGAAGAGATGGACTCTGAGCCTTCTGCATCCTGGCTGAAATGGAGATGGGCTCTTATAAGTTTGTGAAGGATTAATTTAAGCTAAACTTTCAAGAGTACTCTAATGTTAGCTGGTGTGCCTCCAGTTGCAGTGAGGATGTACAGTCCGTATGGGTGACATGTACCTTGGCAGCTGAGTTGTTTGTGTGTCCACTCAACTCACTCCCCACAGGAATGAAACTGTGACTTGAATCAACTGTAAGTATAGTAAGTCTCCTTCCTTTCTTATATTTAAAGCTTGATATTAGTGGGAATTTTGAACCAGCTATAAAAAGGAATACATTCTGTTTTTTTTTTAATCCATCCTCAGAACTGTAATATTATCTAGCTTTGTTAATGCAGCTGTAACCATTAGTTACAATTAATTATGTGTAGTTTTATCTTTCATAGAATCATAGTGGTTGGAAAAGAGGTTTAAGATCATTGAGTCCAACCATAAACCTACCACTACCAATTCCACCTCTAAACTATGTCCCTAAGCACCTCGTCTACCCATCTTTTAAATACCACCAGGGAAGGTGACTCCACTACGTCCCTGGGCAGCCTGTTCCAATGCTTGACTACCCTTTTGGTGAAAAAGTTTTTCCTAATATCCAATCTAAACCTCCCCTGGCACAACTTGAGGCCATTTCCGCTCTTTCTCTCACTTCTTACCTGGGAGAAGAGACTGACTCCCACCTCTACAACCTCCTTTCAGGTAGTTGTAGAGAGCAATAAGGTCTCCCCTCAGCCTCCTTTTCTCCAGGCTAAGCAACCCTAGCTCCCTCAGCTGCTCCTCATAAGACTTGTTTGCCAGGCTCATGTTCAGCTGGCTGTCAGCCAACACCCCCAGGTCATTTTTTTGCTGGGCAGCTCTCCCAGCAACTCTTCTCCAAGTCTGTAATGTTGAATGGGTGGTTGTGACCCAGGTGCAGGACCCACCACTTGGCCTTATTGAACTTCATGCCACTGATTCAGCCTGTTTAGATCCCTCTGCAGAGCTTTCCTACCCTCAAGCAGATCAACACTGCCACCCAACTTGGTCTCATCTGCAAGCTTGGTGAGGGTGCACTCAATCTCCTCATCCAGATCAGTGATAAACAGAACTGGTCCCAACACAGATCCTTGGGGAACATGGCTAGTGACCAGCTGCCAACTGGATTTATCTCCGTTCACCACAACTCTGTCTAAGTACACCACATCCATAGGCCTTCCCTCATCCACTAAGTGGGTTACCTTGTCATAGAAGGAGAACAGGTTAATCAGGCAAGACCTGCCTTTCATAAACCTGTGTTGACTGGGCCTGATCCCCTGGCTGTCCTGCATGTGATGTGTGATGGCACTCAGGATGATCTGCTCCATCACGTTCCCTGGCACCGAGGTCAGATAGGTTTTCCTCTCTTTCTTTTGTACCTTTTTGCTTACAAGGATGATCTGCTCCATCACGTTCCCTGGCACTGAGGTCCTCTCTTTCTTTTGTACCTTTTTGCTTATGAAAGTGGTGGAAACTATTATTTTTCCATCTGTCGCAAAAGGTTTTGTATTTGCTGTAGGAGGAAGATGGCAAAAAATGAATTAATTTCTGTCAAAGGAAATTGATTAAAAATATCTAATAGGACTGAACAGCACTTAACTGAGCCCCTTTTTAGTCAGTTCATCTTGTAAAGAGCTTGATCTCCAGGGAAGCAGACAAATCTTAATCAACTGTCTTCTGCAAACCTTTTACAGAAGAACACGGAAAGGTTATAGTTATTTTCACTTTGCTTCTGGCATCTGTCCTTTACTGCCTTAGGTGTGGTGTCCAAGGCAGCTCCCTATCCCACCTGAGTTTTACCCTGCCATGATAGGATCTGCCAAAAGCCTTCCCTCTGGCTATGTCAGGAGCTTATTTCATTTAGAGTCTGTCAACTGCATGATGCCTATATGATAACAAACACTGTGAGCTAATCACTGTCCACTTAGGCAGAAAACCACATATTGTCCATACTTGTCTGAATTACAGTGCAGATTTCCTGTTCTCGCCTATTGCAACTTCTCTTTCTGGTAACAGATACAAATGTCTTTCAGGGAGATTGAGTGGTGCCTGCAGCATGTTTCTTCCACACAGACAGTCTTTGCAGATGAAATTCATGCCCATTGTTTGAAATTTCTCCACGCTCTTCTCTGTAGAATTCTTTGCAGGAGCCTTTTGACAACAACTTTGGGTCTGTAAGGGGCAAATAACGTGAAACACGTTTCTAATGAGCAATAATTACAGGTTTAAATAGCTGGCACAATCAGTGTTCAGTGATTTCATTATTAGATGGCACCGTAATTTATGCTAATCCTGATAACGGTTCCGGATGAGAGAGGTCCAGACATAGGCGATTGCACTGCAATTATTTACACCCTGTATTTCTGAAACAATAGATATGGTAATTTGGAAATCAGATGACTGTGATTTCATTTATTCTGGTAGGAAACACATGTAACAAGTTGTGTCAACAACTATAAAATTAAATAGGATTATTTGATTTTCAATTCTAGGTTTATTCCTTGTTAGCTTTCTCTGTCCTAAAAGACCCATGAATGAAAGGAAGTCACAAGAGGAGGAAAAGGAGCTTTTTAAAGTGGAGACCTGTATTTTTATTTTCCTACCCTTTTGTAAAGCTTGCGTTTGGCTACAGGTTCTCAGTGCAAGACAAAGTGGGAGGCAAACTTCATGAGTCTGCTTTTGTCTATCTACTGGCTTTGTAATTACTGCAAAGCCAAACCTTTCAACCTTCTCCAACTATTTCTAAGTGACTAGGGTACCCACTTGCACCTTTTAGCTCCACTGCGCTCTTGTGCAAGCAAACCATCAGTAAACTGTGAATTTTCAAATGAAAGCATGGCAGTCCCTGTGGGTGGCAGAGCATCCTGCCAGTTCTGTTCAAGGAGGTGGTTGTGTCGGACTGCAGTGATTGGGGGGACCATTCAAAGATGGCCCTGTCTGTATGGTTGGTGTTTCCTGGTGACTTTCAGCCAGAGACTTGCGTTGAGTGACCTGCATTATTCCCATCTGGAGGTGACACCTGTGATGAGACGTACCTGTGACTGCAAAGTCACATCCCTCCATCTAAATGTAAACCAGAAAAGATAACTGAGTGCTAAACAGCCAAGATATTGATAGAAATCTTAGATGGTGAAATGTATTAACAAATCCCAGGCAGTCCCCTGGAACTAAAGTGCCAGGGCTCATCTCCATAACCTTCTCTGTGTCTCTTTCCTCTTACAAGCTTCTACCAATGGGAGCTGCCTTCCTCTTCTTCAGATTAACCCTGACACTAATTGTTCCCACAGTCCCATAGTTCAGCTAGACCTACAGCAGGGAGTATACCACAGAGGTTTAGGAGGAAAAGAAATGGAGGCTGGAGTGTTTTTTCAGTATGCAGAAGATGGAGAAAGCCTTTAGCAGGAGAACCTCCATTTGAGACTCGGGTTCATTCCTCAGCACCTCAGTCATGCCAAACAAGTCAATTAGACTGTTCATGTGTTTAAAGTTAAACCCATCCTACGTGCTTTGTGGGACTGGAAGATCAGGTCTCTGGTGTGACTGAGTGAGGTAATAGTCTGTTGATTGTTAGAAGTTCCTGGAACAATCACGTCTCTAACGACTCTATCAAATTATTATTCACTATAACTGGAACAAGGAACATCAGTAAAATCCCATTCACTCCATCATCAATTCCTCCTCTGATGAACTTGTACAGTCTTTCAGAAATAGACATTTCAAATTTGGAAATTGCTATTGCTGTTAGTGGGAATAGATGTACATGTTCTAGGAATGAACTGCTTTCCAAAACATGATCTGGACACTAAAGACCAGGGTGTATATATTGTATTTCCTTTCTTTGATTGCTGGGACTTTCCTGTAGTATCTACACTGGAGGGCATAAAAGAAGGCATGCAAATACCATAGCTATTCATTAAAGGGAAGCAATGAGTGCAGAAGAGCTCATCAATTTGCAAGATTTGTATTTTGTTCCATCCTAGATAGTATCTACCACTAAGTTTCTGTTTCATGATATGATAAAAGAAGGGCTGGGGTGGCCTTGGTCACAGGTGGCTGGCAGACTGCAGGCATGGGCGAATGCCGTGGGGAGTATCAGGGCAGCTTTGCCAGCAGCTCAGCGGCGGCTGGGTTTGGACTCCTGCACGTCACGGTCTGTCTGTTTGGCATGCTCCCTGCTGCTCTCGCTTGCTTTTTCTTGCCCAGATTCAGGGCTGTTCAGGCCTTGGACCACTGCCTTCTCCAACCTCCTTGAGCAAGGAACAAGGTGAGGCTGGGCTGGGTGCCAGATTTAGGAGGCATGCTTGCTCCTGGGAAGCTGCTCCTGGAGAGCTGGGAGTTGGTTTTATGGAAGTTGTCTGTGTAACTGTCAGCTCCCAACGGAAGGGATGGGAAATGACTGCTGAACAAGCTACTGCAATACACCTATTTGACAGTGCACAGCCATGGAGGCTTGGAAAAATCATATCCAGAGGGTTTGGTAAACCTTATCTCAACTGCCCAAGATATTTAAGCTGAGATACCTTGTTCAAGTGAGGCTGTCACTGTGGTTTTGGTACTTGCTGCTATTAGCATAGCTGGGATTTCTGAGAATAGCCATTCTTCATATTATTGCATTTTCAATTTCTGCTCATAGCCTGACCTGGATGGATGGGTCAAGCACAAGCAGAGAAACTGCAAAACAAGCAAACAAACAAAAAGGTGAAGCTATAAAATCCTCTTACCCTAGCTTTTTCAATCTGCTACCTTTATTCTTTTAAAGTTTTGGACAGGTGAAGTTCCAGGTTCATTCCCTCTTTATACAAAGAAATTTGCCTATGTGTTTAGTAAAAATATAAATAGCTGTAGGAGGAAACCAACTCTGCCGTGTACAGCGTGTTGTCAGTGTTAGGATGGTAGCTGTCAAAGGCAGACTTCAGTATAATAGACTTGCCTTTGGCTTTGTATACAAGCCATTAATATACCAGCTTTGACATGTACAGTATCTCATTATGTTTAGAAAAGGAACACTCCAGTGTCTTGATCCCTTCCAGGAAAATTGCTTCATTTACAACCTTATTTTATAAATACAGAAGTTAATTCCACAGAGCTGCATCTTCACTTCATAGGAAAATATTCGGTGTTTATCTTCTGAAACCAGTGGACATAAACCACTCCATGTTGGAAACCTACAGCGTGCAACTTTGAGTAAAGGGGCCTGCTTTTGTCATGGTTAAGATAAACAAAGATCTAACTGGAGGAAACATCTCCTCTGGAAGCAGTCCATTCTGGAGTTGTGTTCTGTGGAAGTTACAAATTGCTTTGTTGCTGTGTAATATAAACAATTTTTCAAAATGCTGGTGTTGAGCTATTGATATTTAAGATCACCTCATTAATCATCTTGGGGAGTAACAAAGTTATCTAAGTGCATGGACTGACCTCCTAAACTGGATAATAATAAATAGCACAGAAGAAATAAAATTTAAAAATACAGCATTAGTGAACCTTTGGCCGTGAGTAAAGACTGATTTGAAAGGACTAGCAACATCATAAAAAGGTTTCATAATGCTGGGGAAATGATCTGGTCAAGGGTCAAGTGTACAGTGTGGGGAACAGAGAGGAAACTGCGAATGCAAGCAGTGGTGAGTGTCATGCAGAAAAATACACCATGTTAAAATGCCAGTAGTAGATTATTTTATTTTTGTATGCATTTGGAGAACTAAGATGAAAAGCAGGATTAGGTTGGCCTCTTGCAGTTATGAGTAGAAAATGTGAAAAGCAACCCATTTTCTTAGAAGAAAAAGTACAAATCTGAGCCTTGCTGTCTCTGTGATTTATGTGAACTCTGGCAGGAAAGATCTGCAAAAGAAAAGCAGCTCAAGGAGACCTAAGCTTGCTGAAGCTGAAGGAGGCAAGGTAGTTGACAGTTAGAAAGAGAAGCTGATCTTACCCACAGGGAAGCACAGGAGATAGTCAAGAGGCTGTGGAAGCATACAGAGATGAGGTGGGAAGGGTCAGTCATTTTCCAGTATTTGCCTTTGCCCCTCTTGTCACATAAATATACCAAAAAGAAGATGTTCTTCAGTCACAGTGGTAAAGTTTTCCACCTGCATCACCTTTGCTTGGTATAAGTGCAAACAGCTGTGAAAGACCAGCTGAGGAACTGGAAGTAAATGTTGATAGATATTTAGGGATATTCAAGTGCTTGTGGGAAGGAGAAAAATAAGGACTATATTAAGAACAGAATAAGTTGTTTGCTCTTGGCTCTGAATACCTGTGCAATCCAGGAAGTTGGTAATATTGCATGATAATACCATTTATAAGGTTTCCTCAAAGATAAAATAATGTAAGTTTCCAAGAGTAGTGCCTTCAGAAACAAACAGCATTCAGCTGAAGCTAAAAAACATTCTTAAACCACCAAAGCAGTGTTGTGTAGTGCATTTCTAGCTGTTCTGAATGACTGGAAGAATCCTTCTTTGCTCTCATGGTATTTGGAAGCAACTCAACATCTAAACAAGTGCTCAGGTGTTTCTCATCAAAACTGCATTTTTATGTTCTTTTTAAGGTGAACTTTCTCTGTTAAAAAGAAGAAAGACAAAGAGCTGTTTGCTCAGGTGCCATCTAAAAGGGCTGTGATACGAGGAAAAAGGTGAAAATGAATGTTTTGTCTCTTTTCCCTGATCACTTTCCAAGAGAAGAGCTGCTAACTATGAAAGGACATCTTAGTCTCCATGTCTAAGATGCACATCAGGACCTGACCTCCTGCTGTGGGCAGCCTGGGGACAGGTTTTATCCATCTCTGTTGATTCTCTAGGACTGGATGCCAGGTTTGGCACTGCAAGCCATTGGACAGGATGACTTGAGGAAGATCTGGCAAAAATCCCTGCAAAACAATACATGGGTCTGCTTTTGAGATCACTTAACCTGGCACTGCTTCAGTTTATTTCCACTGGCATCAGCTGCTGATTTCTGCGTACACAACTTATGGAAGAACAGATTTGAAATTTATGTTCAAATTGTTTTGTTACTCAAATTTGATTACTTGAAATGGGGATTGGACTATTGGGTGAGGAAAAAACCCCACACTGCTGCTTTGACTTTCCTGTGAAAAGCATTATCAGGACAAGAAACTGAAACAAAAGTATTACTATAAATTTGAAGCAGGACTCTCTCATTCTCTTTTATAGTGGACTTAAAAAAAATAATAAAGTGGCAAATTGTTTGTTGAGTAGATCTTTTTCCACTGACTTTTGCAGCTCTTTACTGTATATTGTACTTTTATCTCTTCTACTGAAGGCAACTCTATTGTGGATTCTGGCTTCTTTAAACCCGAGTCATTACTCCCATCACAATCTTGCTTGGATTGCAGGCTTTTTGAGTAAGGAACATCTTTTAATCTTTTATCCTCACCGTCTGCCCCAGTAGGATGCTTCCACCTGACTAAGGTATCTGGAAGCTACAGCAATGCAAATAATAAGTAATAGCAGGAACAGCAATACTCATTTACTCACCATTGCTACCTGAAGGAACACTTAAAAACTATGTCCAGGATGTACAAAATCCTAGCCCTGGGCAACCCAGGATACCAGTGTTAGTGCCAGAAGCATCGCACAGTGTATAGAAAAGCTTAATACATGAGGCATCTGTCAGAGGGGAAGAAATGGAAAATCTCTTGCCAGAGAATGAGATTAAATATTTGTGAATGTTGTGTAAATAAAAAGAAAAAAAAGAGGTGTTGTATAGGATTAGAATAAGTAAATACAGTACCATATTTGTAAATATTGTACAAATAAAAGTTAACAATTGCTTCTACTTGGAGACTTTATGTCTTTTTAAAGAGAGAATAATAATTTATTTTGTTTTTTAAACACTGGTTTTGAGCAATGCAACAGGCACTCCATAAATGTATTTTAATTTTTTTAAGTGAGAAATTTATTTCTCTTGCAAAATTTCTTACTGCCTGACAGAAGTTCAGACCTGCTAGTTGGATCACAAGCATGAGAGCACTGCTGCTTTGAAAGCAATTCCATTTTAATACAACTTATTTTTGATGCAAGACGTACTGAATTGCTACGTGAATAAGTAAAAAAACAAAAAAAACAACTTAAGTCTTTAATTTCTTTATTTCAGCATTTAATAGAGCCTAATTTTATAGAGATGGAGACTTGTGTACTTCATTTAAAAAATCAGACCCTGTAATTAGCATTAATTATCCTTTTTGGAGAGGTCTTCACGAAAAAAGCCAAGGATTAACTGAAAAGAGGGACTGACATCCCTTTTACTCCTCAGAAATTGCCTGAGGTCAGCAGGGAGAGATATTGCTGTGCGGTCTGGAACCCTTACACTGGGCAGCCTCTGATGTAACTGCTTCACTGGAAGATGTAACTACATGTTACATCTGGGTTTTTGGGGGTTTTTTGTTTTTTTATTTTTTATTTTTTTCTTAACAATCGGCTGGACTGAAGGCCCTTCTGTGTGGAGAACAGACCTTCCTAACTTCCTCCAGTCAAGTCTTCCTCCTCCTCCATTGAGATTACTCTCTATAAAATGTCCTATATGTACCTTGTAGTATTTATTTAAAATGATATTTCCTGTATATATCACTGTCACAAGCAATATGAAATTGACTGATGTAATTTTAAGGAAATAAGTATTTAGAATAATCTACCTGTAGGAAATGCATTTAACTAGATTCTTATCCCTTACTTAAAACACTTTGGTTAACTTTTGAAAGTATTTGACCTTACACCTCCCACTTTACTAAGTTGCACATGTACTTATACATCAGAAAATAAAACCATGCAGGACTGTGAAAAAGAGAGCCCAAAGCAGAGCTGTGGCTAAAAGCACTGAAACAATCTACTTAAGGAATACTCCATATAAAGTTATTTTGGATCATTTATAGGGCTCTTAAATTATGTAGGAGGCAATTGTATTGTATGAATTCTTCTTAACGAAGAAAAGGTTCCCCCGTGCTTTGTAATAGTAGCTCTCTGTTCTAGAAACTTGGTGGCATTCTCTCTGCAGGGCAGCAAGCTCTCAGAAGAATTTTAAGGCACTAAAGGTAAAACTTATAAAACCATATGTGCATATATCACCTGTGCTTAAGGGACCTGAACTCTTGTACCTCCTGTGTTTCTCAGCAAATAAATCACTTGAGTGATTGCACAGATCCAAAGTACGTGTTTACATGGCATCTGCACCTTGTCTCCTCCAATCTCTGCTCTCACCTGGACCTGGGGAAGGAGGGGGACTGCCCTAAACTCTCATGCAGTCCATGGCTGGGAATGAATTCCCTTTACTGCTTTCGCTCACATCACTTAATCAACCTTTGTAGCATAAATAGTGTAGTGTAAACAATTATCTAGATAATAAGTACTTATTATCTTTTTTCCTTATCCCTGAAGGGATATTTTGATTTGCTGTTATTTGGGACCTAAAAAGCTCTATACCAGCTTTTACAGTGCAGAAATGTTGAAACTGGGCTTCAAACATCACTATTAATGTAAAATTGACATGGCTAATAGTAAGTCTAACCACACTGTCTGCCTCTCAATTAATACAATATATGAGAAGAGAAAGATATATGCAAACTCTTAGTGTGTGTTGTGGTCCAATTTCCTCCATCAATGATAAAAGTACTGCATTTAAAAACTGGGTCCCCATCCCGGGTAGGTAGCTCTGACTTCATTAGGGGATTTGAATAATTTTGATATCAAGCTATTTTTTTTCAGAGTAGATTTTTAAGTCTAGAAAGACCCAGAAATCGCCTTTTCTTAAGCAGTGCTTATTTAGCAGCAATAGAGAAGGAATAAGACTAATTGTTTAAATGCCTGTGAGTTTGCCAAAGGTGGTGAGGCAAATGAACAAGAGTGTGAAAACTAGTACATGCCTTCAGGCAATTTTTGAATCTAACTGCCTAGGTTTCAGATGGTCTTGATTTTCATCTTACCATTTTCAGTCATTCCAGTAGGTGAAAATTGTTCTATTTTGCTCCTAAAGAAGAGAATGTACTAGTTGATATACTCAGCACAGGGAAGTGAAAAGTAACTGGAAATAGGAATTATTCATGGTGTTAGTCCCAGCTTTACTTGATAAAAGTGGTTCTGAAGCTAGTATGATGCAGCAAAGGATCCTGCGTGTTCTGCCAAGGGAAGTTGACGGGGATGTTGCTCTGCCATACTAAGGCTGCTTCTTAAGCTCATCCTTGGCTTTTTGAAGATGCCACATCCTCATCTGAGCAGAGGGTTGTGTGGTAAAAGAGATGTGGTCATGGCCTTGAGCTGACACTAAGCCAAACTCTGTCAGTGTAGATGGTCTTCTGGAACCCAGTGCCAGGTAAGGCTAGATGTAGCTGCAGTGTTGATGGGGATATGAGGGATGACGGGATATTACCAAGATGAATGCAGTCTCTCTTTGTGTAATATACTAGCTGCTATACATCTTTCACCTCACTAAATCTGTCTCTGAAATTCCTCCAGCTTGCCTCTGTGGGTCTCCTGATCAGGACTTTCACGCTGGTCTTGTAACAGCGAATCCTGACAGAGACTCAGTTCACTAATTCCTGCCTGCACCAAAATGCAAAACTTTCGTGCAGTAGTTTCATAAATAAATAGATAGTTACCTAAGGATTACTGGAAGGTCCAAGAGAGGCACCCCTGGAGGCTGGTGCATTTTGTCTATAGTGTGGACAGTGTCAGTTCAAACTTCTCCCTCCTTTCTCTGCAGGGATGCCCTTATTTTAGAGGTCCTAGCAAATTCAGCCCTTTAGATGAATCAGTCATCAGGCTGTTGGTGAAGCTTCCTTCGAGAGATGGAGTTTGCTAACTGGAACTGTTGGTCCATGTTCTTGTCAGGGCCTTTATAACAGCCTCAGAGTAACTGAGCTAGACCTGAATCATTCACTCTCCTACTTCGTACCTCATGGAATAGCTTAGATATGTTTTCCTTTGAATAGGTGTTGCTCTTACGTAGAAGAAGGAAATTTCTTAAAGATTGGTCTTGTGTTGTGGCCTGAAAGTTAAGCTTGTAAATATTTCAACAGACACTTATCTCCTTTGATGCTATGTTGGTGGGTGTTACAAAGTTGGCCTATGGTTGCTATTTGTGAAGCGTGGGGGGAGAAATCTTGTTTCTCAGGAAGGGCGAGAATGAAATCAGATGAGATGTGAATCCAGGTGAATGGAACAGCTTTTGGTAAGGTGAACACTAGTATAAAATGTTCATCTAGATTACATCTAGACACATAGGAAAAGCAGTGACATCATTAAGGTGTTTTATGTCAGAGTTCTGTATAAGCACACAATGAACCTAATCAAGTACAAGGTATCACCTTTGTAAGTTGCTTGCTGGCTATCCTGGACACAGTTTATACATCTAAGTATACCGAAGGGCTAAATCCTGGGGCAGCAGAAAGGATGGTAGGTTCATTGTTATACGCAGTTCTGAAGCAACACAAATGGCATTAGGTGGCCTAAAAGCCAATTTATTATACCTGTCAGGATGCAGAACATGTTTTGGTCACTTTTTCCCTCCAATGATGTGCCTGGAGGTCCTGCCAGTTGGTATTTTGTCAGTCCCATGTATAAAACAAAAGGCTAAAGAGTAAATCTCCAACTGGAGGTATTGCTTATCTCAGGGGGATGGAAAAGAATTTCACAGTTGTCAAAATAACTGGCTTGCAGAACTATGGATCCTAGATGTCTCTCTGGTCAAGTTATGAAAGAATCTTTTCAAAATGCTGAGTTCTACCTCTGTAGCTCCTTTGGAGAATAAAACATTGTGGAAGTTTGAGAGAGGCCTTTTTGTCCTGGAATTAAATACAGCCACTGTAATGCAGCGGTTATCAACAGTGGATGCTGTCTGCATGGCTAAAAGGCTTTTAAAGCTTGCTCTATTTGTCTTCCACCCATATCCTGTGCAACTCCAATTCTCAAGATTGTTCAGAATCCAAGAACTCACCAGCAGAGCAGGCACTACTTTTCTCCTTTGTGACATGTCAAAAATTTCAGATTATTTCATTTCCATATTTGTATTTTGGCCTCTTTGGAAGAAATAAGCAGTAGTGCAAGAGTTCAGTTGCTGAAATTAGTTCATTAATTTCCATCTAAAGATAAAATGGAAGTGAATGTCCATGTTTCCCAAGAGCACAAGATAATTTGGTCAATGGCCAGAGGGTTTGGCTAATAACTGAGCTTGTGGTAAACAGAAATAAATTACTGCAAGATGCCTTAGAGCTATGGA
>NW_010300338.1:4157-12981 GCF_000700745.2 Antrostomus carolinensis | reverse complement strand
CCTGCTGGATCATCAAATTCCCCTGAACTGAAAACCCTCTCTCTTGAGGCCCATGAGGAGAAATGTGAATTAAGGTCTGTATTTACTGCATGGCTCTGGTGCAGTATCTCAGGAAATGGAAAGTATTAGTGTTGTATTCACTGCTACGATAGGAAAACAGTGAAAATATTCAGACAAAGCATCAAAAAACCACAGGAGAAACTTGGTCTTAGACATGATGTTTCAGGAGTTAGTCATGGATGATAATAAATTCTTCAGCATATCAAACTGAATACTCAGCAATTGTTGGTCTTGAGCAATTCTGAATTTTCAGATAGTGCTGGAGATACATCTGAGACCAACATTTCCTTTGAAGAGTCTCAGCTCCCTATGACTTGGAAAAAAACAAATATTTGGTTTCAGTAGCTTTAATGCATTTTCTTCTGTGTAGGCCAAACAAAGTCCCAGGTCCCCAAGCTGTAATTTGCTGGCAGCTAAACCTTGATGTTTCTTCAGAAGAGGTGAGGAAGAGTCTGCCTAAAACTCAGTTTTGTTCCTGACAGACATCAATGCAAGTCTCTGAGTATTTTACTTTATTTCAAAAAATGTGGACTGAATTTTCATCGCCCTGGAATAAATCAGGTCTATATATGGCCTCCTAAAAAGACCTGTGGGAATTTTTGGTTCTTGGCCTAAAGCCATGCAAAAGGTGCCTGTATCTTTCTTTTAGTTTAACTGCACTGATTCTAGAATACTTGACCAAGATAAACCCCATTTTTTGCTGTTGGCCAGAAGTTTGTCATTTGGTTTTCAAGTATATGATTTGTTGCCAAGCTCCTCTATTTATCTCCCAACAATGCACTAAACATCTCATTACAACTGTCACTGAAAGTCTGTAGCTTGACTTTTGTCTTGGGTATTGATGAGAGAGAATCTTAGACAAATATTTTATGTGGTGTCTAATGTCTGGTGCATTATCCCATGTTGTGTGCTGGGGTTTACTCATTCCAAAAAGCTCACCTCTTCATCTGACTGAAACTCACATTTTCTAACACACATTTTCATTTAACCCTGCAAGTCCTTGGTTTCCCAAATACGCAGTTTGCTTGGCTTCTTTTCTCAGATTATTTTCTGTTTATCCCTATCTGGTGGAGGGTAGAAAAGAGCAATAACCTCAGAGCCTGACTGTTAGCTAGACTACTCGTTAGTTGTAAATGTAATTCTCCTGATTGCTTTGGATATCTCTGATATGTTTTAGAACTATATCAGTGTGGACTCCAGAATACCAACTATAATGAAGTTCAAATCTAATGTACCATAGAAAATATTTTAATTATATTTATCTAAGTTTTCATCCTTTGGTTCCACACTGTTATATCCTGGGGTTTTGAGATAACTAACTTCCTATTCTTCCCCGCCCCTGCCTGCAATGTATCTTGATTTAGAGATAAATATTTCTTAGCTTTATTTGTTTTGTAAACTTTTCCATATCCATTGTCTAAATATGTTTTTGTTTCCTAGATCTTTTGAAGATTATATTCTAAAATATAAGCTACTGGATTTTTTGGGGTTTTTTTGTGTTTTTTTTTTAAATTAACTGATATCTTGAGGAGTTTTATTCCTGCCACCGTTGATTACATCAGCTCGAGCTCCACTTGTACATACACCTGTATGTGCATCTGTCCCCACCTGCACAAGTTTGCTGCAATGTATTTTGCATGATTTTTGGTACATATATCATAGGTCTGAGAGACAAGTGTGTCATGAGGTTAGAAAATTCAATCCTACAGCCCAAATGATGTAATGATTTCCAGAAAGCTGTTGAAAGTAATACTACAGTTGTCCTCTATGATCTTTTTTTCTTTCCCAAGATACTGCCCTTAATGTTACAGAAGGAATGTTGTTCTAATAAAGGACATCTTGTCAGTAGCACAGATTAACAAGCCATTTGATGGTGGAATGCGGGCTACTGATCAGTTGTCTTTACAAGTCGCAATGTCTTGTTTACATTTCTGGGAATAACTTAGGCCTAGGATACAGTATAATTTCATATAATATTGAAGTATAATATCAAAGCTTTGACATTATGAAACTTCAGGGGCTCTCTGTGTAAGATACATATTTCCATATGCACGGAGCAGGAATTTTTTTATGTCAGCATCTCTTTATCTTTACAAGATGAGACAATAGAAGTGGTAATAATGTATGGAAGAAGACCAGGTGAAAATAATAAATACCAGGGTCATGACAGAGTGCACCAGTTCTAAGTGGGAGCTAAACATGACGTTTGGGAGTAAACTACCCACTTTACACTCTGAAAAGGAACAATGAACCCAATGAGAAAAGGACATGTTTTTTGAACCACTCACCCCCAGCTGACTCTTTGCTGAGTTACACAAATCATTGACTGCAGAAATTGCATATTAACTTGATGTCAATACCTATTTTCAGGCTTCTAACCAACATGGAGAGAAATTACTTGTGGGACCCCAAGGCTTTCTGCTAGCCTGGGGACTTCTGATGATTTGAATTTATCTGCCCTTTCTTCCCTTTGGAGGAAAGGCTCCCTGCTCTGGAGGGAAAAAAGCGCCAGCGTAGAGACAAGTAAAGTGGTGGTGGGGGTTGTCTACGCCCTCAAAGCTATGGTGCTGGCATGATCTCTTAATGATTTCTAGCCAGTTAAGTTCTCCTGTTGGCTCTGTTTCTCCTCATCAGTATGAACCATGATTTGTTTGGCTGTGGTTTGAAGTTATCAAACTGGTAATTTTTCCTATATGTGTATTCTTCTGAGCCTTTGCACTTGCCTTCATTCTTATACTGTTTTTGTCTAATTAAATCAGAGCTATTCAAACTCTGAAATAGAAGAGCAAAGGTCAAAAAATGTCAGACACCCATAACAACCTCTATTAAGTCATGTTAAACTGCAGGTGCTCTTGCTTCCAGTCCAGAAACAGCACCCAAGACTACAATAATTGATTTGACTTCCAAATAGCTACATACTACCAAGAATTCCTCTGAGCAGAAGGAGAAAGAATGAGGTAAATGAGCTTAACAGAAACTCTGCTCCTCAGGCCAAGCCCCCATACAGCACTGGGGAAAAAAGTGGTTATTTTATCACACTGCAGAGATTTGAATGTAAAGAGTGATAGAAATGAAGCCCACCAAAATCACTGCATTTTCTATAGGATTTATTTTTAAGCTGGAGAGAGAGAAAGCAAAAAGCACTGTGCTGCATTCAGTCAACATATCAGGTATATTCTCTGCCTTTCAAAACTGTGTGCTGTATATATGGAGTGTTTAATTTTAATTGGCACAGTCCTCTGTGTGGAAAATAGCACGTTAGGCAAACTGAAGGCTCCCGCACAGCCATTTGATATGGATGCTTTCCTGAAAAGTCTGAGATTCAGGTTTCTAGTTGTTTTAGACTCCTGTAGTAAGATAAGGAGAGATTTTGCATCTGGAGGCGATGCTTGTGCCTATGAAGCACACAGGAGAAGAGTGGATGGAGGTCTTCTAACAGCTGAAACTTGAGGACATACTTCAGTCAGGAATGGAGTGAATAACTTGATTCTCTTCCCATCCACTCTCATTTTCCCAAGTCTTAAAGTGTTTAGTCAGCTGGGGTAGAGCAATCTTTACCCCTGCTGCTCTGACTGGGAGCATTTCCAGCTTCCCTGACAGCACTCCTATTGCTAGACGTCACTAGAAGCCACAGAATTTGCAGCAAGGTCAGAATAGGTCTCAAAAACCAAGCAAAGTGATTGTCAGGTATGTGTGAGCAGAGGTTCCAGGGGCCAGTCAGCAGCTGAAGTGAGAGCACAAGAGCTCCTCCTTCCTTTGAGAGCACAAGAACTCATGCTGTTTCCAAAACAGTGTTAAAACCCCCATTTTTCTCTTTGTTTGAAGTATTAATGAATGTGATGAGAACATGGGAATGGCATGAGTAACACTGTGCTTGGCAAGCTTTAGTCTGCAGAATGAAGATAAAACGTGAGTTATGGATTGAAGCTTGTAAGAGGTTTAGAAGCAGAGAAGACTGGGACTTCTTTTCCATCCTGTTGGGGCAGAGAAGAACAATGTATGTACCTGTCTGCCACAAGAGACAGCTCAGGTTTTGTGGGGAAGTTTCATCCCCAAAAGAGTCAGACTTGCTCATGTGACTTATATCATAAGAAAATGCTGTGACACCATTCTGAATATTTTTAATAGTTTTTGTTTAAGTTAGATGTAAATCGCTGTGTAAAAAATTTTACTCACAGATCCTACTGAATAAGATGTGGGGTTAGAAATAGATCTGGACCTTCAAAACTGTTTTTATACTGAATAAGATGTGGGGTTAGAAATAGATCCGGACCTTCAAAACTGTTTTTTTCCCCTTCAGTTTGATTACTAGAAACTTTTATGGAGTTAGAACTATATTTCAGTGACACAAGTAATGACAAACCTGAACTTAGATCATTCAAGCTTCAGAAAACAGGGAACACATTTTTCTGAAACATGAAGTTACTTTTCAGATCTTTGAAGCTACAACACAGCACTAAGGCAATAAATCCTCTGTGATTCTCAAGACTTAGGAATGGCAAAAACATCACTAGAGAATTGGGAAGAGGGCTGATAAATTGTGAAAGTCTGTGATGCTTGTATCACCACCCTCCTTGGTGTTTCTACTAGATGGTGGTGGGCTGGAGGAATCCCTGGGAATGTGCTAAATTACCCAGACACTGGAATCCTTTTCCACTTGAAATAGTCACAGCAGAGAAGGGGAAGACTGAAAACATCCAAGAAAATCACTTTTAGCCCAAGCAGCCAGTGAGGTGTGAGAATGACTGGAGTAAAATAAAAATGTTTTCTGACAGGAAAGGAACAGATTGGTTATGTGCAGAAGTAAATCAACTGCATAGAAGTTGAGTATATGGTGAGAATCAGCTACATGGAAAGCAGCACTCCCTAAATGACCTTTAGATCCTCATAGCTAAAGGTTCATCAGTTTAAAATTACCGTCTTGGATGAAAATGGCAAAGCTAGCATGCACCTCTGAAAATATAAAAGAGTATTTAAAAGTAGCTTTATGAGCGCTTGGACAGAGGGGTGTTTGTAAAGAGGAAACCAGCTTGATAAATGAGAAATGAAGCTGCCTCATCCAAGCATGTATAATAGCTATTGCCATTCAATACGGCTGAAAGGTTTTTCTGGCGGCTAATGGAAAATGCAGCTTCTAGGGTGTCACTAATTTTGACAGAGACCTCAATGTCTTCAGTTAAGTCTCACACTTAAATGGGTTGTGCAAATATTCTTTCACAGTCTTTTTTGTTTTCTTGGATGCTAAATCCAAAATTACTGTCCCTTGGTGCTAAGATCATATTACTGATAGTTGCTTGAAAGGTTGCCTATGGTTAGCCTAGTTTCTGTCTTGACTTTAAACAACCCCATCACGTGATCTAATGTCTCTTCCTCCCATCCACATGCTTGGCAAAAGTAATCTACAGCATGAGACCCCAGATTTTTTTTATTTCAAAGAAAACTTATTTTGTTTTCTATTCTTCTCATCCTGTATTACATGTAATATTTCCTTATGTTACATTTGATTGTAAATGGGATTGTAGGTGCCATGGAGCAGTGACTGACTGATGCTCAGGTTCACGCATGATTTCTGCTCTTACATCTAAGGCTCCACAGAAATCAATAAAAATTCAGGAATTTCAGTAGAGTTAGGACCCTTAATACTTTTAATCTGGACCTAAGTGTTCATGCATTATGAAGGACAATAAAGTCCAAATATTTATTATAAGGTGCCAAAACATGAATGCTGTGGGTTGCTTTGAATCAGTGCAAGCTCTTTGAAGCCACTGATGTGACAGCAACTTTCATGGGATATATCTGGCTTATCATCTGATATTTTTGCAAAGAAAGAGTCATGGAAACTAACTTCATATCCCTTTTAATCTTTCTATTCAAACTCTGTGTTCTGGAGAAGTGTATTTATTTTTTTTCATTTTTGACTCAATTATCTATTGTTTGTGCAGTTCAGATATACCATTATGAATACAGCATTAATATGAAATGCTTGTTACTTCATGCATGCTGAGCACACAATGTTAAATTATTGCATTCATTGTAAAGTGACAAGTTTAGTATTATTGAGAGGCTCTGCTTCACTTGGTTTTTTACTTTAATCAAAAAGCAGAGCTATCTCAATCAAATCGTCTTTCTTAAATTTAAAAATACAATATACAAGATTCATCTGCCTTTCCTTGAAGCCTGGGGTGGGATTCCTGGAAATGTTAACCAATTATTCCTAAGTGATTTAAGAAAAGGAGCCACATGCCAGCATTTAGCTCTTGGTCTTTTCCATTCAGGTTTTATACAAGGCCTCAACTAAGAGCATGAGTGTAGAGAACCAGCACAGGTTAGATGTATTCTGGAGTGTAATGATTAAAGTTTTAGTTAGACATGTAACCACTAAGAGCAGGGAGGTTTCACTTTAGCCTGCTGCTAAGTAGAGGTGTTCTGCACAGCAGCAGCTGAGGGGGAACCAGAGAAGCTCAAAAAAAAAATCAGATGTGTCCCACGCGTCAGAATATCTAACTACGACCCTTCTTGCAAAGCAAATTTCATGTCAGTCCCCGCTGCAGAGTGATATGAGAAGTGTCAGAGTGCAACTTCATTGACCCAGTTTTGTGGATACATTTATTACCTGCTTTTAAACAAGACATAGTTAATTTTCTGGATTTTCCTCTGCCTCTCGTTTTCTTTGCCTGCCTTTCTAGAGCAGGATACAGACTGGGTTTCTGTTTTACACACTGCAGGATACAGTGCTGCCATTGTCACTTGTTGGTAAGCGTATTGTCCATAATTCTCTTGCCAATGGTTTTCTTTGTTAGGGTTCTAAATGAGAGATAAGCATATTTTAGGAGACGAATGTAAATGTTCCTTGTCATGTAGCATGGATATGATACCCCTCTCAGCTGCAAGGATTACAAGGTCACCAAGGAATGCTGTTTTCCCTTAACTTTTTGCTTCATCCTTCTGACATCACAGGAACCTCGTGTTAAAGCAAAGTATGTTTTGCTACTTGCACAAGTTGCATGCGTGCACTAGTTTTTAAATATGCACTTAATCTGCACATTAAGTATTAAAGTTCCCCATAACATCTGGGTTACTGGGCTTTAAAAAGCACATGTCTCAACAGCACAAACTAGTTCTTTCAGTGACTGCATTTTTATTGGCTTGTTGTGCAAAGAAAAAGATAGCAAGCTTTGTTACAGCCCCTGACTGTCTAGGAAATCTGTGAGTTGATAGGTTTGATATCCCAGGTTTTGTTCAGATAGTGCTCTTGCAATTCAAATAATTACATTGCCCAATAAAACCAGAGAGAAAAACAATTTTCAGAAACAACAATCCGAGTTGGCCAGAGGGTAACTACTTTTATTATACACAGAGGAAACATGAAACCTGCTTGTATTCCAGGAAAAGAAAGGGATCAGAGTATTCTGTCATATAGATGTAAGACTAAGAAAACAAACCTGGCCTCAGTTTTCTTGGAAATCAGCACGGGATTTTTTTTCCCATAAATGTAATGGATAGGGCTCTACGCAGTCACAAAAAAGGATTTAGTATTTGTCAGTTTGTTCTAGAGGCAAACAGGGAAAAACTCTTAGAATTGAGATTAGTAAAATGTGCTTTCAGGGTTAAACCTGTTCATCCCGCGTTATACTTGGATGAATGCAATTGGGTTGACTGCAAAGGAATTTGGGAACCAGTGTTACAGCTTTGGCATTGGAATAAGACCTTGGTCTTCTGCAGTCTAGAGCCAAAGTCACCTGAGTCTAGTTTGTCCAGAGACTTAACCCACACTACCTCTTGAAACAGGTTTCTAACAGGCTTTAATTGTCTTGATGAAAAGTCTGCCTTTTCGTGCAAAGTAACAGCTGAAAAAAATGCCAGACTCCTTCACAGCAGATCTAACAGGTATTCTGAAATGGACTGTGAATGGTAACCTTAAGAAATCAAGAGTAATTATCCTTCATTATCAGCATGATCATCATTGTGTATTCTCAGAAATATCCTGCAGGGCTGAACCCTGACTGCTATACAAAGCAGTGGTGCAGTTCTTGCTTCAAAGAGGTTACTGTTCTGGTTAATGGCATTGATTTGGGCACAGGTTTGGGTTGGGAAAGTTGTGTGATTATATGAACATGTTTTCTTCTGTGCTAACTGTACACACAAAGTAGCTTTCCATCTTCCTGGCTGCTTTGAGGAGGAATATGACATGCTCACAACTGAAGATGCATTAAGGAAGAGAATCAATAGAAGGACTTGCAAAAATGAGGTTGGGGATGACATAATTGATGATGAAGGAAAATTATTTTGGCAGCTGGTGTTTCCAACAACATCAGCAAGTGAGTGCAAAGTCACAATGACAGTATGGTCTAATATCTTGGCAACAGCTCTGGTAGCCTAACCTGAAAGGATGTGCAGAAAGGGTAAGTCACTGAAAGTGGAAAAGAAAATAGGGAGAAAAGTTTGCAGTTTGACTGGAACAATCCTTTCAATTTCAGCTGTCTCTGGACATCCATGTAGAGATGTCAGAAAAGACAGATGAAGAAGTGAGAATAGATGTAGGGAGATAAATAGGTCAGTAGAAGTGCGGTACATTTGTAACTCATTGGCACACAGGCCACAACAGCAGCAGAGAGACTTGGACAACAGACTTGGAGGGGGAGTTATTTTCCAGAGGAAGAAAGGATGGAGGCTGATGGCGTACCCAGAGGAGGCAGTCTGGACAGCCTAGATTTCACAGAATCACAGAATGGCGGGGATTGAAAGGGACCTCAGGAGATCATCC